>NW_028227303.1:757630-920190 GCF_978045245.1 Mus caroli | reverse complement strand
GAAAAAGAGAAAATCACACTGCAGGACACAGAATATGCGGAGAAACCCTGAAAAACATGAAAATTAAAAATTCTAACTGTCGGACCCAGATTATGGCGAGAAACCAAAAAACAAGTGGAAAATTAAAATTTCACACTGTATTACCCAGAATATGCCGAGAAATACTGAAAAACGTGGAAAATTAAAATTCACATAGAAGGACCTGGAATATGGCAAGAAAACCTGAAAAAGGTGGAAAATGAGAATAATCACACTGTAGGACCCAGAATATGCCAAGAAACCCTGGAAAACATGGAAAATTAAAAATTCACACTGAAGGACCTTGAATATGGAGAGAAAACCTGAAAAACGAGGAAAATTAAAAACTCACACTGAAGGACCCAGAATATGGCAAGAAAACCTGAGAAACGTGGAAATGAGAAAATCACACTGTAGGACCCAGAATATGGCGGGAAAACCAGAAAAACGTGAAAAATTTAAATTTCATACTGTAGGATGCAGAATATGTTGAGAAACACTGAAAAAAGCAAAAAATTAAAATCTCACACAGAAGGACCCCAAATATGGCGAGAAAATCTGATAAAGGTGGAAAATGAGAAAATCACACTGTAGGACCCAGAATTGCGAAAAAACTTGAAAAACGTCGAAAATGAGTAAATCATACTGTAGGACCCAGCATATGCAGAGAAACCCTGAAAAACGTGCAAAATTAAACATACACGTGGTAGGACCCTGAATATGGCAACAAACCCTGAAAAAGTAGAAAATTAAAAACTCACACTGAAGGACCCAGAAATATGGTGAGAAAAACTGAAAAAGGTTGAAAATGAGAAAATCACACTGTAGGACCCAGTATATGACGAAAAAAACTTAAAAACGATTAAAATTAAAAATTCACACTGTAGGACCCCAAATATGGCGAGAAAACCTGAAAAAGTTGGAAAATGAGAAAATCACACCTTAGGACACAGAATTGTGAAAAAACTTGAAATAAGGGGAAAATGAGAAAATCACACTGTAGGACCCAGAATATGACCAGAAACCCTGAAAAACATCGAAAATTAAAAATACACGCTGTAGGACCCAGAATATGGCAAGAAACCCTGAAAAAAGTAGATAATTAAAAACTCACACTGAAGGACACAGAATATGGCGAGAAACACTGAAAAATTAGAAAGATAAAAAATCACACTGAAGGACCCTAAATATGGCGAGAAAACCTTAAAAAGTTGTAAAATGAGAAAATCCCACTGTAGGACTCAGAATTACGAAAAAAAACTCGAAAAACGTGGAAAAAGAGAAAATCACTCTGCAGGACCCAGAATATGCCAAGAAACCCTGAAAATCGTGAAAATTAAAAATTCACACTGTCGGACACAGGATATGGCGAGAAACCATGAAAAAATTTGAAAATTAAAAGTTCACACTGTATTACCCAGAATATGGCGAGAAATACTGAAACACGTGGAAAATTAAAAATTCACACTGAAGGTCCCGGAATATGGCAAGGAAACCTGAAAAACGTGGAAATGAGAAAATCACACTGCAGAACACAGATAATGCCAAGAAACCCTGAAAAACGTGGATAATTAAAAATTCACACTGAAGGTCCCAGAATATGGCAGGGAAACCTGAAAAACGTGTAAATGAGAAAATCTCAGTGTAGGACCCAGAATATGACAAAAAAAACCTGAAAAACGTGGAAAATTAAAAATTCACACAGAAGGACCTACAATATGGTGAGAAAACCTGAAAAACAAGGAAAATTTAAAAATCACAATGAAGGACCCAGAATATGGAGAGAAAACCTGAAAAAACTAGAAAATTGAATATTCACACTGAAGGACCCCGAATATGGCAAGAAAACCTGAAAAAGGTGGAAAATGAGAAAATCACACTGCAGGACCCAGAATATGCCCAGAAACCATGAAAAATGTGGAAAATTAAAAATTCACACTGTAGGAACCCATAATATGGCGAGAAAAACTGAAAAACGTGGAAAATTAAAAATTCACACTGAAGGAAAACCTGAAAAACGAGGAAAATTCAAAACACACACTGTAGGAACCAGAATATGGCGAGAAAACCTGAAAAAGGTGGAAAATGAGAAAATCACACTGTAGGACGCAGAATATGAAGAAAAAACTTGAAAAACGTGGAAAATTGAAAATACACGATGTAGGACACAGAATATGTCGAGAAACCCTGAAAAATTAGAAAATTAAATCCTCACACTTAGGGACCCCCAAATATGGCGAGAGAACCTGAAAAAAGTAGAAAATTAAAAATTCACACTGAAGGACCCAGAATTGCGAAAAAACTTGAAAAACGTGGAAAATGAGAAAATCACACTGTAGGACCAAGAATATGCCGAGAAACCCTGAAAACGTGGAAAATTAAAAATACACGCTGTAGGACCCAGAATATGGCGAGAAACCCTGAAAAAAGTAGAAAATTACAAATTCACACTGAAGGACCCCAAATATGGCTAGAAAACCTGAAAAAGTTGGAAAATGAGAAAATCACACTGCAGGACCCAGAATATGCCGAAAAACTCTGAAAAACGTAAAATTAAAAATTCACACTCTTGGACACAGAATATGGCGAGAAATACTGAAAATCGTGGAAATGAGAAAATCACACTGTAGGACCCAGAATATGACGGAAAAACCTGAAAATGGTGGAAAATGAGAATAATCACACTGTAGGACCCAGATTTGGAAAAAAAAATTGAAAAATGTCGAAAATGAGAAAATAACTCTGTAGGACCCAGAATATGTCGAGAAACCCTGAAAAACGTGAAAATTAAAAATTCACACTCTCGGGCACAGAATATGGCGAGAAATACTGAAAAACATGGAAAATTAAAAATTCACACCGAAGGACCTGGAATATGTCAACAAAACCTGAAAACGTGGAAATGAGAAAATCACACTGTAGGACCCAGAATATGTCGAGAAACCCTGAAAACGTGGAAAATTAAAAATACACGCTGTAGGACACAGAATATGGTGAGAAACCCTGAAAAAAGAAGAAAATTAAAACCTCACACTGAAGGACCCCAAATATGGCGATTAAACCTGAAAAAGGTGGAAAATGAGAAAATCACACTGTAGGACCCAGAATTATGAAAAAAACTTGAAAAACGTGGAAAATGTGAAAATCACACTGTAGGACAGAGAATATGCGGAGAAACCCTGAAAACGTGGAAAATTAAAAATACACGCTGTAGAACCCAGAATATGGCGAGAAAACCTGAGAAAAGTAGAAAATTACATACTCACACTGAAGGACTCCAAATTTGGTAGAAAAACCTGATAAAGGTGGAAAATGAGAAAATCACACTGTAGCACCCAGAATTAAAAAAAAAAAAACGTGAAAAACGTGGAAAATGAGAAAATCACACTGCAGAACACAGATAATGCTGAGAAACCCTGAAAAACGTGGAAATGAGAAAATCACACTGTAGGACCCAGAATTGGAAAAAAACTTGAAAAACTTGTAAAATGAGAAAATCACACTGTAGGTCCCAGAATATGGCGAGAAACCCCGAAAAACATGCAAAATTAAATATAAACGCTGTAGGACCCAGAATAAGGCAAGAAACCCTGTAAAAAGTAGATAATTAAAAACTCACACTGAAAGACCTGGAATATGGCGACAAAACCAGAAAAACATGGAAAATTAATAACTCACACTCAAGGATTTGGAATATAGGGAGAAAACCTTAAAAATGTGGAAAATTATCAACTCACTCAGAAAGACCTGGAATATGGCCAGAAAACCTGAAAAACGTGGAAGGACATAGAATATGGCGAGAAATCTTGAAAAAGGTAGAAAATTAAAAATTCACACTGTAGGACCCAAAATATGTTGAGAAACCCTGAAAAACGTGGAAAATTAAAAACTCACACTGAAGGACTTGGAATATGATGAAAAACCCTGAAAAAAGTGGAAAATTAAAAATTCCCACTTAAGGACATAGAATATGGCAAGAAACCCTGAAAAAGTGGAAAAACAGAAATTCCCACTGTAGGACCCAAAATTGCGAAAATAACTTGAAAAGGGGGGAAAATGAGAAAAACATACTGTAAGACCCAGTATATGCGAGAAAACCCTGAAAAACGTGAAAAGTAAAAATTCACAAGGTCAGACCTAGAACATGAAGAGAAACCATGAAAAAAGTGGAAAATTAAAAATTCACACTGTGTTACCCAGAATATGGGGAGAAACACTGAAAAATGTGGAAAATTAAAAATTTACACTGAAGGACCTGGAATATGGCACAAAAACCTGAAAAACTTGGAAATGAGAAAATCACACTGTAGGACCCAGAATATGATGAAAACACCTGAAAAACATGGAAAATTAAAAATTCACACTGAAGGACCCGGAATATGGCTACAAAACCAGAAAAAATAAAAACTCACACTGAAGGACCCAGAATATGGCGAGATAACCTGAAAAAAGTAGAAAATTAAAAATTCACACTGAAAGACCCCGAATATGGCAAGAAAACCTGAAAGGTGGAAAATGAGAATAATCACACTGTAGGACCCAGAATTGGGAAAAAACATGAAAAATATCGAAAATGAGAAAATCACACTGTAGGACCCAGAATATGCCGAGAAACCATGAAAAACGTGGAAAATTAAAAACACACACTATAGGACCCAGAATATGGCCAGAAACCCTGAAAAAGTACAAAATTAAAAACTCACACTGAAGGACCCCAAATATTGCGATTAAACCTGAAAAAAGTGGAAAATGAGAAAATCACACTGTATTACCCAGAATATGGCAAGAAATACTGAAAAACCTGGAAAATTAAAAATTCACACTGAAGGACGTGGAATATGGCTAGAAAACCTGAAAAACATGGAAATGAGAAAATCACACTGTAAGACCCAGAATATAACGAAAAAACCTGAAAAACGTGGAAAATAAAAAATTCACACTGAAGGACCCGGAATATGTCGAGAAACCCTGAAAAACGTGAAAATTAAAAATTCACACTGAAGGACCCAGAATATGTCGAGAAAACCTGAAAAACGAGGAAAATTAAAACCTCACACTGAAGGATCCCGAATATGGCGAGAAAACCTGAAAAAGTTTAAAAATGATAATAATCACACTGTAGGACCCAGAATTGCGAAAAAATTTGTAAAAAGTCCTAAATGAGAAAATCACACTGTAGGACCCAGAATATGGCGAGAAACCCTGAAAAAAGTAGAAAATTAAAAACTCCCACTGAAGGACGCTGAATATGGAGAGAAAACCTGAAAAAGGTGGAAAATGAGATAATCACAGTGTAGAACCAAGAATATGCCACGAAACCCTGAAAAACGTGGAAAATTAAAAATATACACAATAGGACCCAGAATATGGCAAGAAAACCTGAAAAAATTAGAAAATTAAAAACTCACACTGAAGGACCCAAAATATGGCGAGGAACCCTGAAAGGTGGAAAATGAGAAATCACAGTGATTAACGAAAAAACTTGAAAAACGTCGAAAATGAGAAAATCACAGTGGAGGACCCAGAATATGCCTAGAAACACTGAATACATGAAAATTAAAAATTCACACTGTATTTCCCAGAATATGGCAAGAAATACTAAAAAACGTGGAAAAGTAAAAATTCACACTGAAGGACCTGGAATATGGCAAGAAAACCAGAAAAACAAGGAACATTAAAAATTCACACTGAAGGACCCAGAATATGGCGAAAAACCCTGAAAAATGTAGAAAATTAAAAGCTCACACTGAAGGACCCCAAATATGGCGAAAAAAACCTGAAAAAGGTGGAAAATGAGAAAACCACACTGTAGGTCCTAGAATTACGAAAAAACTTGAAAAACTAGGAAATTAGAAACTCACAATGAAGGACCCCGAATATGGCGAGAAAACCTGAAAAAAGGTGGAAAATGAGAAAATCACACTGTAGGACCCAGAATTGCGAAAAAACTTGAAAACCGTCGAAAATAAAAAAAAAAAATCACACTGTAGGACCCAGAATATGCGGAGAAACCCTTGAAAAACGTTTAAAAATAAAATACACGCTGTAGGAACCAGAATATATTGAGAAACCCTGAAAAAGTAGAAAATCAAAAACTCACACTGAAGGACCCCAAATACGGGGAGAAATCCTGAAAAACGTGGAAATGAGAAAATCACACTCTAGGACCAAGAATATGACGAAAAAATCTGAAAAACCAGGAAATTAAAAATTCACACTGAAGGACCGGGAATATGGCAAGAAAACCTGAAAAACGAGGAAAATTAAAAACACAAACTGAAGGACCCGGAATATGGCGAGAAAACATGAAAAACATGGAAAATTAAATATTCACACTGAAGGACCCAGAATATGCTGAGAAAACCTGAAAAAGTTGGATAATGAGCATTTCACAGTGTAGGACACAGAACATGACGAAAAAAAACTTAAAAACGTTTAAAATTAAAAATTCACACTGTAGGACCAGAATATGGCGAGAAACCCAGAGAAACGTGGAAAATTTAAAAATCACACTGTAGGACACAGAATATGGCGATTAACCCTGTAAAAAGTAGAATATTAAAAACTCACACTGAAGTACCCCGAAAATGGCAAGAAAACCTGAAAAAGGTGGAAAATGAGAAAATCACACTGTAGGATCCAGAATTGCGAAACAAAAAACTTGAAAAATGTCAAAAATGAGAAAATCACACTGTAGGACCCAGAATAGGCCGAGTAACCCTGAAAAACGTGGAAAATTAAAAATACACGCTGTAGGACCCAGAATATGGCAAGAAACCCTGAAAGAATTAGAAAATTAAAAACTCACACTGAAGGACCCGGAATATGGCGAGAAAACCTGAAAAAGGTGGAAAATGAGAAAATCACACTGTAGGACCAGAATTGCAAAACAAAAAACTTGAAAAATATCAAAAATGAGAAAATCACACTGTAGGACCCAGAATAGGCCGAGAAACCCTGAAAACGTGGAAAATTAAAAATATACGCTGGGGGAACCAGATTATGGCGAGAAACCATGAAAAAATTGGACAATGAAAATTCTCACTGTATTACCCAGAATATGGCAATCAACCCTGAAAAAAGTAGATAACTATAAACTCACACTGATGGACCCGGAATATGGCGAGAAAACCTGAAAAAGGTGGAAAATGAGAAAATCACACTGTAGGACCAGAATTGCAAAACAAAAAAACTTGAAAAATGTCAAAAATGAGAAAATCACACTGTAGGACCCAGAATAGGCCGAGTAACCCTGAAAAACGTGGAAAATTAAAAATACACGCTGTAGGACCCAGAATATGGCAAGAAACCCTGAAAGAATTAGAAAATTAAAAACTCACACTGAAGGACCCGGAATATGGCGAGAAAACCTGAAAAAGGTGGAAAATGAGAAAATCACACTGTAGGACCCAGAATTACGAAAAAACTTTAAAAACGTGGAAAATGAGAAAATCACTCTTCAGGACCCAAAATATGCCAAGAAACCGTGAAAAACGTGAAAATTAAAAATTCACACTGTCAGACCCACATTATGGCGAGAAACCTTGAAAAAAATTGGACAATAAAAATTCACACTGTATTACCCAGAATATGGCCAGCAACCCTGAAAAAAGTAGATAACTATAAACTCACACTGATGGACGAGGATATGGCTAGAAAACATGAAAAAGGTGGAAAATGAGAAAATCACACTGCAGGACCCAGAATATGCTGAGAATCCCTGAAAATCGTGGAAAATTAAAAATTCACACTGAAGGACCCGGAATTTGGCGAGAAAACCTGAAAAACGAGGAAAATTAAAAATTCACACTGTATTACCCAAAATATGGGGAGAAATACTGAAAAACGTGGAAAATTAAAAATTCACACTGCAGGACCTGGAATATGGCAAGAAATCCTGAAAAACTTGGAAACGAGAATATCACACTGTAGGACCCAGAATATGATGAAAAAACCTGGAAAACGTGGAAAATTAAAAATTCACACTGAAGGAATCAGAATATGGCGAGAAAACCTGAAAAAACGAGGAAAATTAAAAACTCACACTGTAGGACCTAGATTATGGCGAGATAACCTGAAAAAGGTGGAAAATGAGAAAATCACATGTAGGACCCAGAATTGTGAGAAAACCTGAAAAAGGTTGAAAACGAGAAAATAACACTGCAGGAGCCAGAATATGCTGAGAAAACCTGAAAAACATTGAAAATTAAATATTCACACTATAGGACCCTGAATATGGCGAGAAACACTGAAAAAGGAAAAAAACGAGAAAATCACACTGTAATAATCAGAATATGACGAAATAACTTAAAAACGTGGAAAATTTAAAATTCACACTGTAGTACCCAGAATATGGCAAGAAAACCTTAAAAACTAGAAATTAAAAAACTCACACTGAAGGACCCCAAATATGGCGAGAAAACCTGAAAAACATGGAAATGAAAAAATCACACTGTAGAACCAGATTATGACGAAGAAACCTGAAAAATGTGGAAAAATAAAAATTCACACTCAAGGACCCGGATATAGCGAGCAAAACTGAAAAATGAGGAAAATTAAAATCTCACACTGAAGGACCCAGAATATGGCAAGAAAACCTGTAAAACCTAGAAAATTAAATATTCACACTGGAGGACACAGAATATTTTGAGAAACTGTAAAATCTTGAAAATTAAAAATTCACTCTAAAGGACCAGAATATGGCAAGAAACCTTGAAAAACGTGGAAAATTAAAAATTCACACTGAAGAACCTGGAATATGGCAAGAAAATAAGAAAAACGTGGAAATGAGAAAATCACACTGTATGACCTTGAATATGGCGAGAAAACCTGAAAAACGAGGAAAATTAGAAACTCACACTGAAGGACCCAGAATATGGCGAGAAAACCTGAAAAACATGGAAAATTAAATATTCACAAAGTAGAACCCAGGATAGGGAGAGAAACACTGAAAAAAGTGGAAAATTAAAAATTCACACTCTAGGAACAGAATATGGCAAGAAAACTTGAAAAACGTGGAAAATCGAAAATTCACACTGTAGGACTCAGAATATGCCGAGAAGACCTGAAAAAGTTGGAAAATGAGAAAATCACACTGAAGGACCCAGAATATGACGAAAAAAACTTAAAAAGGTTTAAAATTAAAAATTCATACTGTAGGACACAGAACATGGCAAGAAAACCTGAAAAACGTGAAAAATTTAAAATTCACACTGTAGGATGCAGAATATGGCGAGAAAAACTGAAAAAAGTAAAAAATTTAAATCTCACACTGAAGGACCCTGAATATGTCGAGAAAACCTGAAAAAGGTGGAAAATGAGAAAATCACACTATAGGACCCAGAATTGCGAAAAAAAATTGAAAAACGTCGAAAATGAGAAAATCACACTGTAGGACCCAGAATATGCCGAGAAACCCTGAAAAATGTGCAAAATTAAACATACACGCTGTAGAACCCTGAATATGGCAACAAACCATGAAAAAACTAAAAAACTAAAAACTCACACTGAAGGACCACGAATATGGTGAGAAAACATGAAAAAGGTGGTTAATGACAAAATCAACTGTAGGACCCAGAATATGATGAAAAAAACTTAAAAACGATTAAAATTAAAAATTCACACTGTAGGACCCCGAATATGGTGAGAAAATCTGAAAATGTTTAAAAATGAGAAAAATACACTGTAGGACCCAGAATATGCTGAGAAACCCAGAAAAACGAGGAAAAATAAAAATATGCTTTGAAGGAGCCAGATTATGACAGGAAACCCTGAAAAAAGTAGAAAATTAAAAACTTACACGGAAGGACCCTGAATATGGCAAGAATACCTGAAAAAGGTGGAAATAGAGAATAATCACACTGTAGGACACAGAATTGCGAAAAAACATGAAAAACGTAGAAAATGAGAAAATCACACTGTAGGACCCAGAATTACGAAAAAATTTATAAAACGTGGAAAATGAGAAAATCATACTGCAGGACCTAGAATATGCTGAGTAACCCTGAAAAACATGAAAATTAAAAATTCACACTGTCGGACACAGAATATGGCGAGAAACCATGAAAAAAGTGGAAAATTAAAAATTCACACTGTATTACCCAGAATATGGCGAGAAATACTGAAAAACATGGAAAATTAAAAATTCACCCTGAAGGACCTGGAATATGGCAAGAAAACCTGAAAAATGAGAAAATGAGAAAAATCACACTGTAGTACCCAGAATATGACGAAAAAACCTGAAAAACGTGTAAAATTAAAAACTCACACTGAATGACCCAGAATATGGCAAGAAAACCTGAAAAAAGTAAAAAACTAAAAATTCACACTGAAAGACCCTGAATATGGCGAGAAAACCTGAAAAAGGTGGAAAATGAGAATAAATGACTGTAGGACCCAGAATTGCGAAAAAACTTGAAAAACTTCGAAAATGAGAAAATCACACTTTAGGACCCAGAATATGCCGAGAAACCCTGAAAAACGTGGAAAATTAAAAATACGCGCTGTTGGACCCAGAATATGGTGAGAAACCGGAAAAACGTGGAAAATTAAAAATACACTCTGTTGGACCCAGAATATGGCAAGAAACCCTGCAAAAGGTGAAAAATGAGAAAATCACACTGTAAGACCCAGAATTACGAAAAAACCTGAAAAACTTGGAAAATGAGAAAATCACACTGCAGGAAACAGAATATGCCGAGAAACCCTGAAAAACGTGGAAAATTAAAAATTCACACTGAAGGACCCGGAATATAGCGAGAAAACCTGAAAAAGGTGGAAAATGAGAAAATCACATGTAGAACCCAGAATAGCGAAAAAACTTGAAAAAGGTGAAAAATGAGAAAATCACACTGTAGGAACCAGAATATGCTGAGAAACCCTGATAATCATGGAAAATTAAATGTTCACACTGTAGGACCCAGAATATGCCTAGAAACCCTTGAAAAACTTGGAAAAATAAAATACACGCTGTAGGAACCAGAATATATTGAGAAACCCTGAAAAAGTAGGAAATCAAAAACTCACACTGAAGGACCCCGAATATGGGGAGAAATCCTAAAAAACGTGGAAATGAGAAAATCACACTCTAGGACCCAGAATATGACGAAAAAACCTGAAAAACATGGAAAATTAAAAATTCACACTGAAGGTCCGGGAATATGGTGAGAAAACCTGAAAAACGAGGAAAATTAAAAACACAAACTGAAGGACCCAGAATATGGCGAGAAAACATGAAAAACATGGAAAATTAAATATTCACACTGTAGGACCCAGAATATGGCGAGAAACACTGAAAAAGGAGGAAAATGAGAAAATCACACTATAGGACCAGAATATGGCAAGAAACCTTGAAAAACGTGGAAAATTAAAAATTCACAATGTAGGACCCAGAATATGCTGAGAAAATCTGAAAAAGTTGGATAATGAGAATATCAAACTGTAGGACCCAGAACATGACGAAAAAAACTTAAAAACGTTTAAAATTAAAAAATCAAACTGTAGGACCTGAATATGGCGAGAAACCCTGAGAATCGTGGAAAATTTAAAAATCACACTGTAGGACGCAGAATATGGCGATTAACCCTGTAAAAAGTGGAATATTAAAAACTCACACTGAAGTACCCCGAAATTGGCAAGAAAACCTGAAAAAGGTGGAAAATGAAAAAAATCACACTGTAGGACCGAAAATATGCTGAGTAACCCTGAAAAACTTGGAAAATTAAAAATACACGCTGTAGGACCCAGAATATGGCAAAAAACCCTGAAAGAAATAGAAAATTAAAAACTCACACTGAAGGAACCGGAATATGGCAAGAAAACCTGAAAAAGTGGAAAGTCTCTCTCTGTCTCTCTCTCTATGTCTCTCTCTGTCTCTCTCTTTCTCTATCTCTGTCTCTCTCTATTTCTCTCTGTCTCTATCTGTCTCTCTCTCTGTCTCTCTCTGTCTCTCTCTCTCTCTGTCTCTCTCTTTCCCTCTCTCTGTCTCTCTCTGTCTCTATCTCTGTCTCTCTCTGTCTCTCTCTGACACTCTGCCTCTCTCTGTCTCTCTCTGTCCCTCTCTGTCTCTCTCTGTGTCTTTCTTTGTCTCTCTCTGTCTCTCCCTGTCTCTCTCTGTCTCTCTCTTTATGTCTCTCTCTGTCTCTCTCTTTCTCTCTCTCTGTATCTCTCTGTCTCTCTTTGTCTCTCTCTGTGTCTTTCTTTGTCTCTCTCTGTCTCTCTCTGTAACTCTCTCTATGTCTCTCTCTGTCTCTCTCTTTCTCTATCTCTGTCTCTCTCTGTTTCTCTCTGTCTCTATCTCTCTGTGTGTCTCTTTCTTTCCTTCTCTCTGTCTCTATCTCTTTCTCTCTATGTTTCTCTCTGTCACTCTGTCTCTCTCTGTCTCTCTCTGTCTCTCTCTGTCTATCTGTCTCTCTCTGTCTCTCTCTGTCTCTCTGTCTCTCTCTGTCTCTCTCTGTGTCTTTCTTTGTCTCTCTCTGTCTCTCTGTCTCTCTCTGTCTCTCTCTGTGTCTCTCTCTATCTCTCTCTCTGTCTCTCTCTGTCTCTCTCTGTCTCTCTCAATGTATCTCTCTCTCTATGTCTCTCTCTGTGTCTTTCTTTGTCTCTCTCTGTATCTCTCTGTCTCTCTGTGTGTCTCTCTCTGTCTCTCTCTCTATCTCTGTCTCTCTCTGTCTTTCTCACTCTGTCTCTGTCTCTCTCTGACTCTCTCTGTCTCTCTCTTTCTCTCTGTCTCTCTCTGTCTCTATCTCTGTCTCTCTCTGTTTTTCTGACTCTTTCTGTCTCTGTCTCTCTCTCTGTCTCTCTCTGTCTCTCTCCTTCTCTCTCTCTGTCTCTCTCTTTCCCTCTCTCTGTCTCTCTCTGTCTCTATCTCTGTCTCTCTCTGTCTCTCTCTGTAACTCTGTCTCTCTCTGTCTCTCTCTGTCTATCTGTCACTCTCTGTCTCTATCTCTGTATCTCTCTGTCTCTGTCTTTCTCTGTGTCTTTCTTTGTCTCGCTCTGTCTCTCTCTGTCTCTCTCTGTCTCTCTCTCTATGTCTCTCTTTGTCTCTCTCTTTCTCTATCTCTGTCTCTCTCTGTTTCTCTCTGTCTCTATCTGTCTCTCTCTGTGTCTCTCTCTGTCTCTCTCTGTCTCTCTCTGTCTCTCTCTTTCCCTCTCTCTGTCTCTCTCTGTCTCTATCTCTGTCTCTCTCTGTCTCTCTCTGTCACTCTGTCTCTCTCTGTCTCTCACTGTCTCTCTCTGTCTCTCTCTGTCTATCTGACTCTCTCTGTCTCTCTCTGTCTCTCTCTCTTTCTCTGTCTCTGTCTCTCTCTGTCTCTCTCTGTCACTCTGTCTCTCTCTGTTTCTCTCTGTCTCTATCTGTCTCTCTGTCTCTATCTGTCTCTCTCTGTCTCGCTCTGTCCCTCACTCTGTATCTCTCTGTCTCTATCTCTGTCTCTCTCTGTCTCTCTCTGTCACTCTCTCTATCTCTCTCTCTCTCTGTCTCTCTCTGTCTAACTCTATCTGTCTCTGTCTCTCTCTGTCTCCATCTGTCACTCTGTCGGTCTCTCTCTGTCTCTCTCTGTCCCTTCTGTCTCTATCTCTGTATCTCTCTGTTTCTCTCTCTGTCTCTCTGTCTCTCTCTGTGTCTCTGTCTCTCTCTGTCTCTCTCTGTCTCTCTCAATGTATCTCTCTGTCTCACTATGTCTCTCTCTGTGTCTTTCTTTGTCTCTCTCTGTCTCTTTCTGTCTCTCTCTGTGTCTCTCTCTGTCTCTCTCTCTCTATCTCTGTCTCTCTCTGTCTTTCTCACTCTGTCTCTGTCTCTCTCTGTCCCTCTCTCTGTCTCTCTCTGTCTCTATCTCTGTCTCTCTCTGACTCTCTCTGTCTCTCTCTTTCTCTCTGTCTCTCTCTCTTTATCTCTCTGTCTCTCTCTGTCTCTCTCTGTCTCTCTCTCTCTGTGTCTCTCTCTGTCTTTCTCTGTCTCTATCTCTGTCTCTGTCTTTCTCTGGGTCTTCCTTTGTCTCTTTCTGTCTGTCTCTGTCTCACTCTCTGTCTTTCTCTGTCTCTCTCTGTGTCTCTCTCTGTCTTTCTCTGTCTCTATCTCTATCTCTCTCTGTCTCTCTCTGTCCTTCTGACTCTTTCTGTCTCTCTCTGTCTCTCTCTGTGTGTCTCTCTGTGTCTCTCTGTCTCTCTCTATGTCTTTCATTGTCTCTCTCTGTCTCTCTCTGTCTATCTCTCTGTCTCTCTCTGTCTCTCTGTCTCTCTCTGTCTCTCTCTGTCTCTCTCTGTCTCTCTAGGTCTCTCTTAATGTATCTCTCTGTCTCTCTATGTCTCTCTCTGTGTCTTTCTTTGTCTCTCTCTGTCTCTCTCTCTCTCTGTGTCTCACTCTGTCTCTCTCTGTCTCACTCTCTGTCTCTGTCTCTGTCTCTCTCTCTGTCTCTCTCTGTCTCTCTCTCTAAATCTGTCTCTCTCTGTATTTCTCACTCTGTCTCTGTCTCTCTCTGTCCCTCTCTCTGTCTCTCTCTGTCTCTATCTCTGTCTCTCTCTGACTCTCTCTGTCTATCTCTTTCTCTCTGTCTCTCTCTGTCTCTCTTTGTCTCTCTCTCTGTATCTCTCTGTGTCTCTCTGTGTCTCTCTGTGTCTCTCTCTGTCTCTCTCTGTGTCTCTCTCTGTCTCTCTCTGTGTCTCTCTGTGTCTCTCTGTCTCTCTCTGTGTCTCTCTCTGTCTCTCTCTGTCTATCTCTGTCTCTCTCTGTCTCTCTCAATGTATCTCTCTGTCTCTCTATGTCTCTCTCTGTGTCTTTCTTTGTCTCTCTCAGTCTCTCTCTCTCTCTCTGTCTCACTCTGTCTCTCTCTCTGTATCTCTTTGTCTCTCTCTCTGTATCTCTCTGTCTCTCTCTGTCTCTCTCTGTCTCTCTCTCTGTGTCTCTCTCTGTCTTTCTTTTTCTCTATCTATATCGCTCTCTGTCTCTCTCTGTGTCTTTTTTTGTCTCTGTCTCTCTCTGTCTCTCTCTGTCTCTCTTAGTCTCTCTCTGTGTCTTTCATTGTCTCTCTCTGTCTTTCGGTGTCTCTCTCTCTGTCTCTCTCTGTCTCACTCTCTGTCTCTCTCTGTCTCTATCTCTGTCTCTCTCTGTCTCTCTCTGTCTGTCTCTGTCTGTCTATGTCTATCTCTGTCTCTCTCTGTGTCTCTCTGTCTCTATCTCTGTCTCTCTCTGTCTCTCTATGTCTCTCTCAATGTATCTCTCTGTCTCTCTATGTCTCTCTCTGTGTCTTTCTTTGTCTCTCTCTGTCTCTCTCTTTCTGTGTCTCACTCTGTCTCTCTCTGTCTCTCTCTCTGTCTCTGTCTCTGTCTCTCTCTCTGTCTCTCTCTGTCTCTCTCTCTAACTCTGTCTCTCTCGGTATTTCTCACTCTGTCTCTGTCTCTCTCTGTCCCTCTCTCTGTCTCTCTCTGTCTCTATCTCTGTCTCTCTCTGACTCTCTCTGTCTCTCTCTTTCTCTCTGTCTCTCTCTGTCTCTCTCTGTGTCTTTTTTTGTCTCTCTCTGTCTCTCTCTGTCTCTCTCTGTCTCTCTCTGTCTCTCTTAGTCTCTCTCTGTGTCTTTCATTGTCTCTCTCTGTCTCTCTCTGTCTTTCGGTGTCTCTCTCTCTGTCTCTCTCTGTCTCACTCTCTGTCTCTCTCTGTCTCTATCTCTGTCTCTCTCTGTCTCTCTCTGTCTGTCTCTGTCTGTCTATGTCTATCTCTGTCTCTCTCTGTGTCTCTCTGTCTCTATCTCTGTCTCTCTCTGTCTCTCTATGTCTCTCTCAATGTATCTCTCTGTCTCTCTATGTCTCTCTCTGTGTCTTTCTTTGTCTCTCTCTGTCTCTCTCTTTCTGTGTCTCACTCTGTCTCTCTCTGTCTCTCTCTCTGTCTCTGTCTCTGTCTCTCTCTCTGTCTCTCTCTGTCTCTCTCTCTAACTCTGTCTCTCTCTGTATTTCTCACTCTGTCTCTGTCTCTCTCTGTCCCTCTCTCTGTCTCTCTCTGTCTCTATCTCTGTCTCTCTCTGACTCTCTCTGTCTCTTTCTTTCTCTCTGTCTCTCTCTGTCTCTCTCTGTGTCTTTTTTTGTCTCTCTCTGTCTCTCTCTGTCTCTCTCTGTCTCTCTTAGTCTCTCTCTGTGTCTTTCATTGTCTCTCTCTGTCTCTCTCTGTCTTTCGGTGTCTCTCTCTCTGTCTCTCTCTGTCTCACTCTCTGTCTCTCTCTGTCTCTATCTCTGTCTCTCTCTGTCTCTCTCTGTCTGTCTCTGTCTGTCTATGTCTATCTCTGTCTCTCTCTGTGTCTCTCTGTGTCTCTCTCTGTCTCTCTCTGTCTCTATCTCTGTCTCTCTCTGTCTCTCTATGTCTCTCTCAATGTATCTCTCTGTCTCTCTCTGTCTCTCTCTGTCTCTCTCTGTCTCTCTCTTTCTCTATAAGTCTCTCTCTGTGTCTTTCATTGTCTCTCTCTGTCTCTCTCTGGCTAACTCTATCTGTCTCTGTCTCTCTCTGTCTCCATCTGTCACTCTGTCGGTCTCTCTCTGTCTCTCTCTGTCCCTTCTGTCTCTATCTCTGTATCTCTCTGTCTCTCTCTCTGTCTCTCTGTCTCTCTCTGTGTCTCTGTCTCTCTCTGTCTCTCTCTGTCTCTCTCAATGTATCTCTCTGTCTCACTATGTCTCTCTCTGTGTCTTTCTCTGTCTCTCTCTGTCTCTCTCTGTGTCTCTCTCTGTCTCTCTCTCTCTATCTCTGTCTCTCTCTGTCTTTCTCACTCTGTCTCTGTCTCTCTCTGTCCCTCTCTCTGTCTCTCTCTGTCTCTATCTCTGTCTCTCTCTGACTCTCTCTGTCTCTCTCTTTCTCTCTGTCTCTCTCTCTTTAAATCTCTGTCTCTCTCTGTCGCTCTCTGTCTCTCTCTCTCTGTGTCTCTCTCTGTCTTTCTCTGTCTCTATCTCTGTCTCTCTCTGTCTTTCTCTGGGTCTTCCTTTGTCTCTCTCTGTCTGTCTCTGTCTCACTCTCTGTCTTTCTCTGTTTCTCTCTGTGTCTCTCTCTGTCTTTCTCTGTCTCTATCTCTATCTCTCTCTGTCTCTCTCTGTCCTTCTGACTCTTTCTGTCTCTCTCTGTCTCTCTCTGTGTGTCTCTCTGTGTCTCTCTGTCTCTCTCTATGTCTTTCATTGTCTCTCTCTGTCTCTCTCTGTCTATCTCTCTGTCTCTCACTGTCTCTCTGTCTCTCTCTGTCTCTATCTCTGTCTCTCTCTGTCTCTCTCTGTCTCTCTATGTCTCTCTTAATGTATCTCTCTGTCTCTCTATGTCTCTCTCTGTGTCTTTCTTTGTCTCTCTCTGTCTCTCTCTCTCTCTGTGTCTCACTCTGTCTCTCTCTGTCTCACTCTCTGTCTCTGTCTCTGTCTCTCTCTCTGTCTCTCTCTGTCTCTCTCTCTAAATCTGTCTCTCTCTGTATTTCTCACTCTGTCTCTGTCTCTCTCTGTCCCTCTCTCTGTCTCTCTCTGTCTCTATCTCTGTCTCTCTCTGACTCTCTCTGTCTCTCTCTTTCTCTCTGTCTCTCTCTGTCTCTCTTTGTCTCTCTCTCTGTATCTCTCTGTGTCTCTCTGTGTCTCTCTGTGTCTCTCTGTGTCTCTCTCTGTGTCTCTCTGTGTCTCTCTCTCTGTCTCTCTCTGTGTCTCTCTGTGTCTCTCTGTCTCTCTCTGTGTCTCTCTGTGTCTCTCTCTGTCTATCTCTGTCTCTCTCTGTCTCTCTCAATGTATCTCTCTGTCTCTCTATGTCTCTATCTGTGTCTTTCTTTGTCTCTCTCAGTCTCTCTCTCTCTCTCTGTCTCACTCTGTCTCTCTCTCTGTCTCTCTTTGTCTCTCTCTCTGTATCTCTCTGTTTCTCTCTGTCTCTCTCTGTCTCTCTCTCTGTGTCTCTCTCTGTCTTTCTTTTTCTCTATCTATATCGCTCTCTGTCTCTCTCTGTGTCTTTTTTTGTCTCTCTCTGTCTCTCTCTGTCTCTCTCTGTCTCTCTCTGTCTCTCTTAGTCTCTCTCTGTGTCTTTCATTGTCTCTCTCTGTCTCTCTCTGTCTTTCGGTGTCTCTCTCTCTGTCTCTCTCTGTCTCACTCTCTGTCTCTCTCTGTCTCTATCTCTGTCTCTCTCTGTCTCTCTCTGTCTGTCTCTGTCTCTCTATGTCTATCTCTGTCTCTCTCTGTGTCTCTCTGTCTCTATCTCTGTCTCTCTCTGTCTCTCTATGTCTCTCTCAATGTATCTCTCTGTCTCTCTATGTCTCTCTCTGTGTCTTTCTTTGTCTCTCTCTGTCTCTCTCTTTCTGTGTCTCACTCTGTCTCTCTCAGTCTCTCTCTCTGTCTCTGTCTCTGTTTCTCTCTCTGTCTCTCTCTGTCTCTCTCTCTAACTCTGTCTCTCTCTGTATTTCTCACTCTGTCTCTGTCTCTCTCTGTCCCTCTCTCTGTCTCTCTCTGTCTCTATCTCTGTCTCTCTCTGACTCTCTCTGTCTCTCTCTTTCTCTCTGTCTCTCTCTGTCTCTCTCTGTGTCTTTTTTTGTCTATCTCTGTCTCTCTCTGTCTCTCTCTGTCTCTCTCTGTCTCTCTTAATCTCTCTCTGTGTCTTTCATTGTCTCTCTCTGTCTCTCTCTGTCTTTCGGTGTCTCTCTCTCTGTCTCTCTCTGTCTCACTCTCTGTCTCTCTCAATGTATCTCTCTGTCTCTCTATGTCTCTCTCTGTGTCTTTCTTTGTCTCTCTCTGTCTCTCTCTTTCTGTGTCTCACTCTGTCTCTCTCTGTCTCTCTCTCTGTCTCTGTCTCTGTGTCTCTCTCTGTCTTTCTCTGTCTCTATCTCTATCTCTCTCAGTCTCTCTCTGTCCTTCTGACTCTTTCTGTCTCTCTCTGTCTCTCTCTCTGTGTCTCTATGTCTCTCTCTATGTCTTTCATTGTCTCTCTCTGTCTCTCTCTGTCTATCTCTCTGTCTCTCTGTCTCTCTCTGTCTCTATCTCTGTCTCTCTGTCTCTCTATGTCTCTCTTAATGTATCTCTCTGTCTCTGTATGTCTCTCTCTGTGTCTTTCTTTGTCTCTCTCTGTCTCTCTCTCTCTCTGTGTCTCACTCTGTCTCTCTCTGTCTCTCTCACTGTCTGTGTCTCTGTCTCTCTCTCTGTCTCTCTCTGTCTCTCTCTCTAAATCTGTCTCTCTCTGTATTTCTCACTCTGTCTCTGTCTCTCTCTGTCTCACTCTCTGTCTCTCTCTGTCTCTATCTCTGTCGCTCTGTCTCTCTCTGTCTCTCTCTGTCCTTCTGTATCTTTCTGTCTTCTCTGTCTCTCTCTCTGTTTCTCTCTGTCTCTCTCTGTCTCTCTGTGTCTTTGTTTGTCTCTCTCTGTCTCTCTCTGTCTCTCTGTATCTCTCTCTCTGTCTCTCTCTGTCTCTCTCTGTCTCTATCTCTGTCTCTCTCTGTCTCTCTCTGTCTCTCTCTGTCTGTCTCTGTCTCCCTGTGTCTCTCTCTCTGTCTCTCTCTCTGTCTCTCTGTGTTTTTCTTTGTCTCTCTCTGTCTCTCTCTCTGTCTCTCTCTGTCTCTCTCTGTCTCTCTGTGTTTTTCTTTGTCTCTCTCTGTCTCTCTCTGTTTCTCTCTCTGTCTCACTCTGTCTCTCTCTGTCTCTCTCTGTCTCTCTCTCTGTCTCTCTCTCTGTCTCTCTCTATGTCTCTCTCTCTTTCTCACTCTGTGTATCTCTGTCTCACTCTGTGTCTCTCTCTGTCTCACTCTGTCTCTCACTGTCTCTCTCTGTCTCTCTCTCTGTCTCTCTGTCTCTCTCTGTCTCTATCTCTGTCTCTCTCGGTCTCTCTCTGTCTCTCTCTGTCTGTCTTTGTCTCTCTGTGTGTCTCTCTGTGTGTCTCTCTGTGTCTCTCTGTCTCTCTCAATGTATCTCTCTGTCTCTCTATGTCTCTCTCTGTCTTTCTTTGTCTCTCTCTGTCTCTCTCTGTCTCTCTCTGTGTCTCTCTCTGTCTCTCTCTCTATCTCTGTCTCTCTCTGTCTTTCTCACTCTGTCTCTGTCTCTCTCTGTCTCTATCTCTGTCTCTCTCTGACTCTCTCTGTCTCTCTCTTTCTCTCTGTCTCTCTCTGTCTCTCTCTGTCTCTCTCTGTATCTCTGTGTCTCTCTCTGTCTCTCTCTCTGTGTCTCTTTCTTTCTCTGTCTCTATCTCTGTCTCGCTCTGTCTCTCTCTGTGTCTTTCTTTGTATTTCTCTGTCTCTCTCTGTCTCACTCTCTGTCTCTCTCTGTCTTTCTCTGTCTCTCTCTGTCTTTCTCTGTCTCTATCTCTGTCTCTCTCTGTCTCTCTCTGTCCTTCTGACTCTTTATGTCTCTCTCTGTCTCTCTCTCTGTATCTCTCTGTCTCTCTCTGTCTCTCTCTGTGTCTTTCATTGTCTCTCTCTGACTCTCTCTGTCTCTCTCTGTCTCTCTCTGTCTCTATCTCTGTCTCTCTCTGTCTCTCTCTGTCTGTCTCTGTCTCTCTCTGTCTCTCTCTGTCTCTCTCTGTGTCTCTCTGTGTCTCTCTGTGTCTCTCTGTCTCTCTCTGTGTCTCTCTCTGTCTCTCTCTGTCTATCTCTGTCTCTCTCTGTCTCTCTCAATGTATCTCTCTGTCTCTCTATGTCTCTCTCTGTGTCTTTCTTTGTCTCTCTCAGTCTCTCTCTCTCTCTGTCTCACTCTGTCTCTCTCTCTGTCTCTCTTTGTCTCTCTCTCTGTATCTCTCTGTCTCTCTCTGTCTCTCTCTGTCTCTCTGTGTCTCTCTCTGTCCTTCTTTTTCTCTATCTATATCGCTCTCTGTCTCTCTCTCTGTCTTTTTTTGTCTCTCTCTGTCTCTCTCTGTTTCTCTCTGTCTCTCTCTGTCTCTCTTAGTCTCTCTCTGTGTCTTTCATTGTCTCTCTCTGTCTCTCTCTGTCTTTCGGTGTCTCTCTCTCTGTCTCTCTCTGTCTCACTCTCTGTCTCTCTCTGTCTCCATCTCTGTCTCTCTCTGTCTCTCTCTGTCTCTCTCTGTCTGTCTATGTCTATCTCTGTCTCTCTCTGTGTCTCTCTGTGTCTCTCTCTGTGTCTCTCTGTGTCTCTCTGTCTCTCTCTGTGTCTCTCTCTGTCTCTCTCTGTCTCTATCTCTGTCTCTCTCTGTCTCTCTATGTCTCTCTCAATGTATCTCTCTGTCTCTATATGTCTCTCTCTGTGTCTTTCTTTGTCTCTCTCTGTCTCTCTCTTTCTGTGTCTCACTCTGTCTCTCTCTGTCTCTCTCTCTGTCTCTGTCTCTCTCTCTCTCTGTCTCTCTCTGTCTCTCTCTCTAACTCTGTCTCTCTCTGTATTTCTCACTCTGTCTGTGTCTCTCTCTGTCTCTCTCTCTGTCTCTCTCTGTCTCTATCTCTGTCTCTCTCTGACTCTCTCTGTCTCTCTCTTTCTCTCTGTCTCTCTCTGTCTCTTTGTGTCTCTCTCTATCTCTCTCTGTCTCTCTCTGTCTCTCTCTGTCTCTCTCTGTCTCTCTTAGTCTCTCTCTGTGTCTTTCATTGTCTCCATCTCTGTCTCTCTCTGTCTCTCTCTGTCTGTCTATGTCTATCTCTGTCTCTCTCTGTGTCTCTCTGTGTCTCTCTGTCTCTCTCTGTGTCTCTCTCTGTCTCTCTCTGTCTCTATCTCTGTCTCTCTCTGTCTCTCTATGTCTCTCTCAATGTATCTCTCTGTCTCTCTATGTCTCTCTCTGTGTCTTTCTTTGTCTCTCTCTGTCTCTCTCTTTCTGTGTCTCTCTCTGTCCCTCTCTCTGTCTCTCTCTGTCTCTATCTCTGTCTCTCTCTGACTCTCGCTGTCTCTCTCTTTCTCTCTGTCTCTCTCTGTCTCTCTTTGTCTCTCTGTCTGTATCTCTCTGTCTCTCTCTCTCAGTGTCTCCCTCTGTCTTTCTTTGTCTCTATGTCTGACTCTCTCTGTCTCTCTTGTGTCTTTCTTTGTCTCTTCTATGTCTCTCTCTGTCTCTCTCTGTCTCTCTCTCTAACTCTGTCTCTCTCTGTATTTCTCACTCTGTCTCTGTCTCTCTCTGTCCCTCTCTCTGTCTCTCTCTGTCTCTCTTTGTCTCTCTGTCTGTATCTCTCTGTCTCTCTCTCTCAGTGTCTCCCTCTGTCTTTCTTTGTCTCTATGTCTGACTCTCTCTGTCTCTCTTGTGTCTTTCTTTGTCTCTTCTATGTCTCTCTCTGTCTCTCTCTCTGTCTCCCTCAGTCTCTCTCTGTGTCTCTCTCTGTCTTTCTCTGTCTCTATCTCTGTCTCTCTGTCTCTCTCTGTCTCTCTCTGTCCTTCTGTATCTTTCTGTCTCTCTCTGTCTCTCTCTCTGTATCTCTCTGTCTCTCTCTGTCTCTCTCTGTCTCTCTCTGTGTCTTTCTTTGTCTCTCTCTGTCTCTCTCTGTCTCTTTGTGTCTCTCTCTATCTCTCTCTGTCTCTCTCTGTCTCTATCTCTGTCTCTCTCTGTCTCTCTCTGTCTGTCTCTGTCTCTCTGTGTCTCTCTCTGTCTCTCTCTGTGTCTCTCTCTGTGTGTCTCTGTCTCTCTCTGTTTCTCTCTCTGTCTCTCTCTGTCTCTAACTCTGTCTCTCTCTGTCTCTCTGACTCTCTCTGTATCTCTCTGTCTCTCTCTGTCTCTCTCTGTGTTTTTCTTTGTCTCTCTCTGTCTCTCTCTGTCTCTCTCTCTCTGTCTCTCTCTGTCTCTCTCTGTCTCTCTCTGTCTCTCTGTGTTTTTCTTTGTCTCTCTCTGTCTCTTTCTGTGTCTCTTTCTGTCTCACTCTGTCTCTCTCTGTCTCTCTCTGTCTCTCTCTCTGTCTCTCTCTCTGTCTCTCTCTGTCTCTCTCTCTTTCTCACTCTGTGTATCTCTGTCTCTCTCTGTGTCTCTCTCTGTCTCACTCTGTCTTTCTCTGTCTCTATCTGTCTCTCTCTCTGTCTCTCTGTCTCTCTTTGTCTCTCTCTGTCTCTATCTCTGTCTCTCTCTGTCTCTCTCTGTCTCTCTCTGTCTGTCTCTGTCTCTCTGTGTGTCTCTCTCTGTGTCTCTCTGTGTCTCTCTCTGTGTCTCTCTCTGTCTCTCTGTCTCTCTCAATGTATCTCTCTGTCTCTCTATGTCTCTCTCTGTCTTTCTTTGTCTCTCTCTGTCTCTCTCTGTCTCTCTCTGTCTCTCTATGTGACTTTCAGTGGCCCCACACAGCCTCACATATACTTCTAAAAATTTAAAGAAGGGTGTGGCCACTCTAAAAGCTCAACAATTAACAGCATTGTCTCCTCTTCCAGAGTACCTGGGATCAACTACCAGCAACTATATGGTGGCCCAACTCCAGTTCCAGGGGATCAGACAGACAGACATACAGACAGTGATAAAAATGGCAGGCCTGCCTGGTCTTTCTTTCTTTCTTATCCTTTTTAAAAAATGTTTATTTATATATTTATTTATGTATTTATTAGATATAAGTACACTGTAGCTGTCTTCAGACACTAGAGAAGAGGGTGTCAGATTCTGGAGAATCTAAATCCCTCTTATGGTCTGCATATGATGTACATAAACACAGCCTCACATATACTTCTAAAAATTTAAAGATGTGTGGGGCCACTGAGAGGGCTCAACAATTAACAGCATTGTCTCCTCTTTCAGAGAACCTGGGATAAACTACCAGCACCTTATGGTAGCCCATCTCCAGTTCCAGTGGATCAGACAGACAGACAGACAGAGAGACAGAGATAAGGATGGCAGGCCTGCCTGGTCTTTCTTTATTTCTTATACTTTTTAAAAAATGTTTATTTATTTATTTATTTATTTATTTATTTATGTATTAGATATAAGTACACTGTAGCCGTCTTCAGACACTCCAGAAGAGGGTGACAGATTCTAGAGTATCTAAATCCCTCTTATGGTCTGAATATAATGTACATAAACACAGCATCACATATACTTCTAAAAATTAAAAATGGGTGGGGCCACTGAAAGGGCTCAACAATTAACAGCATTGTCTCCTCTTCCAGAGAACCTGGGATCAACTACCAGCAACTATATGGTGGCCCATCTCCAGTTCCAGGGGATCAGACAGACAGACAGACAGACAGACAGAGATAAGGATGGCAGGCCTGCCTGGTCTTACTTTCTTTCTTATCCTTTTTAAAAAATGTTTATTTATTTATTTATTTATTTATTTATGTATTTATTAGATATAAGTACACTGTAGCTGTCTTCAGACACTCCAGAAGAGGGTGTCAGATTCTGGAGAATCTAAATCCCTCTTATGGTCTGCATATGATGTACATAAACACAGCCTCCCATATACTTCTAAATATTTAAAGAAGGGTAGGGCCACTGATAGGGCTCAACAATTAACAGCATTGTCTCCTCTTTCAGAGAACCTGGGATCAACTACCAGCAACTTTATGGTAGCCCATCTCCAGTTCCAGGGGATCAGACAGACAGACAGACAGACAGACAGAGATAAGGATGGCAGGCCTGCCTGGTCTTACTTTCTATCTTATCCTTTTTAAAAAATGTTTATTTATTTATTTATTTACTTATGTATTTATTATATATAAGTACACTGTAGCTGTCTTCAGTCACTCCAGTAGAGGGTGTCAGATTCTGGAGAATCTAAATCCTCTTATAATCTGAATATGATGTACATAAACACAGCCTCACTTATACTTCTAAATATTTAAAGAAGTGTGGGGCCATTGAAAGGGCTCAACAATTAACAGCATTGTCTCCTCTTCCAGAGTACATGGGATCAACTACCAGCAACTATATGGTGGCCCATCTCCAGTTCCAGTGGATCAGACAGACAGACATACAGACAGTGATAAGGATGGCAGGCCTGCCTGGTCTTTCTTTCTTTCTTATCCTTTTTAAAAAAATGTTTATTTATATATTTATTTATGTATTTATTAGATATAAGTACACTGTAGCTGTCTTCAGACACTCCAGAAGAGGGTGTCAGATTCTGGAGAATCTAAATCCCTCTTATGGACTGCATATGATGTACATAAACACAGCCTCACATATACTTCTAAAAATTTAAAGATGTGTGGGGCCACTGAGAGGGCTCAACAATTAACAGCATTGTCTCCTCTATCTGGGAACCTGGGATAAACTACCAGCACCTTATGGTGGCCCATCTCCAGTTCCAAGGGATCAGACAGACAAACAGACAGAGAGACAGAGATAAGGATGGCAGGCCTGACTGGTCTTTCTTTATTTCTTATACTTTTTAAAAAATGTTTATTTATTTGTTTATTTATTTATTTATTAGATATAAGTACACTGTAGCCGTCTTCAGACACTCCAGAAGATGGTGTCAGATTCTGGAGAATCTAAATCCCTCTTATGGTCTGAATATGATGTACATAAACACAGCCTCACATATACTTCTAAAAATTAAAAATGGGTGGGGCCACTGAAAGGGCTCAACAATTAACAGCATTGTCTCCTCTTCCAGAGAACCTCGGATCAACTACCAGCACCTACAAGGTGGCCCATCTCCAGTTCCAGGGGATCAGACAGACAGACAGACAGGCAGAGATAAAGATGGCAGGCCTGCCTGGTCTTTCTTTCTTTCTTATCCTTTTTAAAAAATATTTATTTATTTATTTATTTATTTATGTATTTCTTAGATATAATACACTGTAGCTTTCTTTAGACACTCCAGAGGAGGGTGTCAGATTCTGGAGAATGTAAATCCCTCTTATGGTCTGCATATGATGTACATAAACACAGCCTCACATATACTGAGCTGAGGTGTCACAGGCCAACTGCTGGAATTTCTGAGTACCACCTAGATAGAGAAAAGCTATGCTGTGGTTGCTTAATTTATGTATTTTATTATTTCTATTTGTTGTTTTGTTTTGTTTTATTTGTTTTTAGAGAAGTCCTCTGTCTGTAGCTCTGGCTGACCCAGGACTGCCTACTTGTGTTAATTAGGGTTTCACAGCTGAGAACAGACACCAAGAGCAAGGTAAGGCTTAGAAAACCCTACATTCAGTGGTGGCTCAAGCTCTTAATGAGAGCACTCTGTAGGCAGAGGCAGTCAGTTTCTGAGTTCGAGGCCACCCTGGTGAAAGACAGGGCTAGGGTAGGGGCTAGGGTGAGGAAAGAAAGAAAGAAAGAGAAAGAGAGAGAGAGAAAGAGAGAGAAAGAGAGAGAGAGAAAGAAAGAGAAAGAAAGAGAAAGAAAGAGAGAGAAAGAGAGAGAGAGAGAGAAAGAAAGAGAGAGAAAGAAAGAGTTTTTATAAAAGTTTTATAAAAAGTGTTAACGTTTTTAAAAATTAAAAAAAAAAAATACCAGATCACCATCACACAGCATTGGCTGTCTTCAGGTGTATCCTTTCAGCCTCCAAAACAAAAAACAACGGCTGGTTGTCTTCAGGTGTATCCTATTCTCGAGTCTTATTTCCAACCTTAGAGCTGGGCTGAGATGCCTCATTATGTAATTGCAAACCTTCCTTGGTTTGTCTTTTCCATTTCTAAGACTAACAGGCCTTTTTCTATTTATTGAATATGCTCATGACTGTCCTTTAGATATAGTAAATATAACTGTTGCTTATAAAACTTGTTTTCTAGGAATTTTTAAAGGGCAATGGCAGAGTTTATTTATAAAAAAATATTTTGCATTTATTTATTTGTGTGAGTGATGAAGCTCAGGTCTTCAAACTCCTCAGGAGGTATGATTACCTCCCCTCTCTCTCAACCCCTCTCTCTCCTCTCTCAATGATTGTGTAAGAATGTTTTGCATGTGTATGCTGTGCCCACAGACTCCAGAACAGAGTATTAGATCCCCTGGAACTGGAGATGGGCCACCACATATAATACTGGTAATTGAGCCCAGGTTCTCTGGAAGAGGAGACAATGCTCTTAATTGTTGAGCCCTCTCTGTAGCCACATCTTTTTTCTTTCTTTTTTTTTTTTTGAGTATATGTGAGGCTGTGTTTATATACATCATATGCAGACAATAAGAATGATTTAGATTCTTCAGAATCTGACACCCTCTTCTGGACTGTCTGAAGATAGCTACAGCATACTTAAATATAATAAATAAATAAATCTTTAAAAAGAAAAGGAAAAGTAAAAAAGAAAGAACAGGCCTGCCATATGCATGTTCATAGAGGAAAATGGGAGAGACCACAATCTAACCTCAGCAGGGTGCTTCCTTCTGGATGGTAGCTCAGTTTCATCCCAGCAAGACAGGCAAATCACTGAGTTCAAGGACAGTAAGGTTCAGGACAGCCAAGGTTAGGAAGGAAAAGGGTCTATGTTGAGAATACAAACCGACAAAACAACAACTAGGAAAAAGAAGTGACAGTGTAACTTGGGGTAGGGTACCAAAAAGAGAAAGCTTTCTGTTACCACTTACAAACACCAGTAGCCTTGCACCCTTCTGCCCAGGACCCTGCCTTCCTTTCTAGGAATTCTAAGGATGCCAGGGGGTGGGGGAATCCAGATTAACTTTTTAAAAACAAAGACTTGGTCTTTGATGTCTATAGGAAGCCCTTCTCAGTGCCTTTAACTACCACTGAACTTTCAGGGCTGTGACTCAACTGTAACAAGGAACAGGGCTAAGAACCTGCAGCCTTTGAAAACAACTATTTTTTTAAAGTGGGGGACACAAATCAGCAGTAGAACCCCTCAGGTTCAGCCATAATACTTGTTAGGGAAAGAGCCTCAATGTCCGGAGCTGAGGTTTCATGGGTGAACTGCTTCAAGCTCTGAGTATCATTGAAAGAAAGAAAAGATATCATGTGGTTGCTTAATTTATTTATTTTATTATTTCTATTTTTTGTTTTCTTTTGTTTTGTTTTAGAAAAGGCCTCAGTCTGTAGCTATGGCTGACCTAGGACAGACTACATGTGTTAATTAGGGTTTCACAGCTGAGAAACAGACCATACCTATGTAAGACTTAGAAAACCCAACAGTCAGTGGTGGCTCGAGCTCTTAATGAGAGCACTCTGGAGGCAGAGGCAGTCAGTTTCTGAGTTCGAGGCCAGCCTGGTTAAAGACAGGGATAGGCAGGGCTAGGCAAGGCAGGGCTGGGCTAGGCTAGGTTAGGCAAGGGGCTGGGCTAGTCAAGGCAAGGGACTAGGCTAGGCTACTCAAGGGGCTAGGCAAGACAGACAGACAGAGAGAAAGACAAACAAGGATGGCAGGCCTGCCTGGTTTTTCTTTCTTTCTTATCCCTTTTAAAAAATGTTTATTTATTTATTTATTTATTTATTTATTTATGTATTTATTAGATATAAGTACACTGTAGCTGTCATCAGACACTCCAGAAGAGGGTGTCAGATTCTGGAGAATCTATATCCCTCTTATTGTCTGCATATGATGTACATACACACAGCCTCACATTTACATCTAAAATTTTAAAGATGTGTGGGGCCAGTGAAAGGGATCAACAATTAACAGCATTGTCTCCTCTTATAGAGAACCTGGGATCAACTACCAGCAACTATATGGTGGCCCATCTCCAGTTCCAGGGGATCAGACAGACAGACAGACATACAGACAGATAGAGTTAAGTATGGCAGGCCTACCTGGTCTTTCCTTCTTTCTTATCCTTTTTAAAAAATGTTTATTAATTTAAGTATGTATTTATTAGATATAAGTACACTGTAGCTGTCTTCAAACACTCCCAAAGAGGGTGTCAGATTCTGGAGAATCTATATCCCTCTTATGGTCTGCATATGATGTACATGAACACAGCCTCACATATACTTCTAAAAATTTAAAGATGGGTGGGGCCACTGAAAGGGCTAAACAATTAACAGCACTGAATCCTCTTCCAGAGAACCTGGGATCAACTACCAGCAATTATATGGTGGCCCATCTCCAGTTCCAGGGGATCAGACAGACAGACAGACAGACAAGGATGGCAGGCCTGCCTGGTCTCTCTTTCTTTATTATGCTTTTTAAAAAATGTTTATTTGTTTATTTATGTATTTATTAGATATAAGTACACTGTAGCTATCTTCAGACACTCCAGAAGAGGGTGTCAGATTCTGGAGAATCTAAATCGCTCTTATGGTCTGCATATGATGTACATAAACACAGCCTCACATATACTTCTAAAAATTTAAAGATGGGTGGGGCCACAGAAAGGGCTCAACAATTAAAAGCATTGTCTCTTCTTCCAGAGAACCTTGGATAAACTACCAGCAACTATATGGTGGCCCATCTCCAGTTCCAGGGTATCAGACAGACAGACAGACAGACAGAGATAAGGATGGAGGCCTGCCTGGTCTTTCTTTCTTTCTTATACTTTTAAAAAAATGTTTATTTATTTATTTATTTATTTATTTATATATTTATTTATGTATTTATTATATATAAGTACAATATAGCTGTCTTCAGACACTCCAGAAGAGGGTGTCTGATTCTGGAGAATCTAAATCCCTATTATGGTCTGCATATGAAGTACATAAACACAGCCTCATATATACTTCTAAAAATTTAAAGATGTGTGGGGCCACTGAAAGGGCTCAACAATTAACAGCATTGTCTCCTCTACCAGAGAACCTGGGATCAACTACCAGCAACTATATGGTGGCCCATCTCCAGTTCCAGGGGATCAGGCAGACAAAGAGACAGACAGACAAGGATGGCAGGCCTCCCTGGTTTTTTTTTCTTTCTTATCCTTTTTTAAAAATGTTTATTTATTTATTTATGTATTTATTAGATATAAGTACACTGTAGCTGTCTTCAGACACTCCAGAAGTGGGTGTCAGATTCTGGAGAATATAAATCCCTCTTATGGTCTGCATATGATGGACATAAACACAGATTCACATATACTTCTAAAAATTTAAGATGGGTGGGGCCACTGAAAGGGCTCAACAATTAACAGCATTGTCTCTTCTTCCAGAGAACCTGGGATCAACTACCAGCAACTATATGGTGGCCCATCTCCAGTTCCAGGGGATCAGACAGACAGACAGACAGACAGAGATAAGGAGGGCGGCCTGCCTGTTTTTTCTTTCTTTCTTATCCTTTTAAAATAATGTTTATTTATTTATTTATTTATTTATTTATGTATTTATTAGATATAAGTACACTGTAGTTGTCTTCAGACACTCCAGAAGAGGGTGTCAGATTCTGGAGAATCTAAATCCCTCTTATGGTCTGCATATGATGTACATAAACACAGCCTAACATATACTTCTAAAAATTTAAAGATAGGTGGAGCCACTGAAAAGGCTCAACAATTAAAAGCATTGTCGCTTCTTCCAGAGAACCAGGGATCAACTAACAGCAACTATATGGTGGCCCATCTCCAGTTCCAAGGGATCAGACAGACAGACAGACAGACTGACAGAGATAAGGATGGAGGCCTGCCTGGTCTTTCTTTCTTTCTTATACTTTTAAAAAAAATGTTTATTTATTTATTTATTTATTTATTTATGTATTTATTAGATATAAGTACACTGTAGCTGTCTTCAGACACTATAGAGGAGGGTGTCATCTTCTGGAGAATCTAAATCCCTCTTATGGTCTGCATAGGATGTACATAAACACAGCCTCACATATACTTCTAAATATTTAAAGATGGGTGGGCCCACTGAAAGGGCTCAACAATTAACAGCATTGTCTCTTCTTCCAGAGAACGTGGGATCAACTACCAGCAACTATATGGTGGCCCATCTCAAGTTCCAGGGGATAAGACAGACAGACAGACAGACAGAGATAAGGATGGCAGGCCTGGCTGATTTTTCTTTCTTTCTTATCCTTTTTAAAAAATGTTTATTTATTTATTTATTTATTTATTTATTCATTTATTCATTTATTTATTTATTTATTTATTTATTTATGTATTTATTAGATATAAGTACACTGTAGCTGTCTTCAGACTCTCCAGAAGAGGGTGTCAGATTCTGGAGAATCAATATCCCTCTTATGGTCTGCATATGATGTACATGAACAGAGCCTCACATATACTTCTAAAAATTTAAAGATGGGTGGGGCCACTGAAAGGGCTCAACAATTAACAGCATTGTCTCCTCTTCCAGAGAACCTGGGATCAACTACCAGCAACTATATGGTGGCTCATCTCCAGTTCCAGGGTATCTGACAGATAGACAGACAGACAGATAGACAGACGAGGTGGCAGGCCTGCCTGGTCTTTCTTTCTTTCTTATTCTTTTTAAAAAATGTTTATTTATTTATTTATGTATTTATTAGATATAAGTACACTGTAGCTGTCTTCAGACACTCTAGAAGAGGGTGTCATATTCTGGAGAATCTAAATCCCTCTTATGGTCTGCATATGATGTACACAAACACAGCCTCACATATACTTCTAAAAATTTAAAGATGGGTGGGCCCACTGAAAGGGCTCAACAATTAACACCATTGTCTCCTCTTCCAGAGAAGGTGAGATCAACTACCAGCAACTATATGGTGGCCCATCTCAAGTTGCAGGGGTTCAGACAGACAGACAGACAGACAGACAGAGATAAGGATGGCAGGCCTGCCTGATTTTTCTTTCTTTCTTATCCTTTTTAAAAATGTTTATTTATTTATTTATTCATTTATTTATGTATTTATTAGATATAAGTACACTGTAGCTGTCATCAGACACTCCAGAAGAGGGTGTCAGATTCTGGAGAATCTATATCCCTCTTATTGTCTGCATATGATGTACATACACACAGCCTCACATTTACATCTAAAATTTTAAAGATGTGTGGGGCCAGTGAAAGGGATCAATAATTAACAGCATTGTCTCCTCTTATAGAGAACCTGGGATCAACTACCAGCAACTATATGGTGGCCCATCTCCAGTTCCAGGGGATCAGACAGACAGACAGACATACAGACAGATAGAGTTAAGTATGGCAGGCCTACCTGGTCTTTCCTTCTTTCTTATCCTTTTTAAAAAATGTTTATTAATTTAAGTATGTATTTATTAGATATAAGTACACTGTAGCTGTCTTCAAACACTCCCAAAGAGGGTGTCAGATTCTGGAGAATCTATATCCCTCTTATGGTCTGCATATGATGTACATGAACACAGCCTCACATATACTTCTAAAAATTTAAAGATGGGTGGGGCCACTGAAAGGGCTAAACAATTAACAGCACTGAATCCTCTTCCAGAGAACCTGGGATCAACTACCAGCAATTATATGGTGGCCCATCTCCAGTTCCAGGGGATCAGACAGACAGACAGACAGACAAGGATGGCAGGCCTGCCTGGTCTCTCTTTCTTTATTATGCTTTTTAAAAAATGTTTATTTGTTTATTTATGTATTTATTAGATATAAGTACACTGTAGCTATCTTCAGACACTCCAGAAGAGGGTGTCAGATTCTGGAGAATCTAAATCGCTCTTATGGTCTGCATATGATGTACATAAACACAGCCTCACATATACTTCTAAAAATTTAAAGATGGGTAGGGCCAGAGAAAGGGCTCAACAATTAAAAGCATTGTCTCCTCTTCCAGAGAACCTTGGATAAACTACCAGCAACTATATGGTGGCCCATCTCCAGTTCCAGGGTATCAGACAGACAGACAGACAGACAGAGATAAGGATGGAGGCCTGCCTGGTCTTTCTTTCTTTCTTATACTTTTAAAAAAATGTTTATTTATTTATTTATTTATTTATATATTTATTTATGTATTTATTATATATAAGTACAATATAGCTGTCTTCAGACACTCCAGAAGAGGGTGTCTGATTCTGGAGAATCTAAATCCCTATTATGGTCTGCATATGAAGTACATAAACACAGCCTCATATATACTTCTAAAAATTTAAAGATGTGTGGGGCCACTGAAAGGGCTCAACAATTAACAGCATTGTCTCCTCTACCAGAGAACCTGGGATCAACTACCAGCAACTATATGGTGGCCCATCTCCAGTTCCAGGGGATCAGGCAGACAAAGAGACAGACAGACAAGGATGGCAGGCCTCCCTGGTTTTTTTTTCTTTCTTATCCTTTTTTAAAAATGTTTATTTATTTATTTATGTATTTATTAGATATAAGTACACTGTAGCTGTCTTCAGACACTCCAGAAGTGGGTGTCAGATTCTGGAGAATATAAATCCCTCTTATGGTCTGCATATGATGGACATAAACACAGATTCACATATACTTCTAAAAATTTAAGATGGGTGGGGCCACTGAAAGGGCTCAACAATTAACAGCATTGTCTCTTCTTCCAGAGAACCTGGGATCAACTACCAGCAACTATATGGTGGCCCATCTCCAGTTCCAGGGGATCAGACAGACAGACAGACAGACAGAGATAAGGAGGGCGGCCTGCCTGTTTTTTCTTTCTTTCTTATCCTTTTAAAATAATGTTTATTTATTTATTTATTTATTTATGTATTTATTAGATATAAGTACACTGTAGTTTTCTTCAGACACTCCAGAAGAGGGTGTCAGATTCTGGAGAATCTAAATCCCTCTTATGGTCTGCATATGATGTACATAAACACAGCCTAACATATACTTCTAAAAATTTAAAGATAGGTGGAGCCACTGAAAAGGCTCAACAATTAAAAGCATTGTCGCTTCTTCCAGAGAACCAGGGATCAACTAACAGCAACTATATGGTGGCCCATCTCCAGTTCCAAGAGATCAGACAGACAGACAGACAGACTGACAGAGATAAGGATGGAGGCCTGCCTGGTCTTTCTTTCTTTCTTATACTTTAAAAAAAAATGTTTATTTATTTATTTATTTATTTATTTATGTATTTATTAGATATAAGTACACAGTAGCTGTCTTCAGACACTATAGAAGAGGGTGTCATCTTCTGGAGAATCTAAATCCCTCTTATGGTCTGCATAGGATGTACATAAACACAGCCTCACATATACTTCTAAATATTTAAAGATGGGTGGGCCCACTGAAAGGGCTCAACAATTAACAGCATTGTCTCTTCTTCCAGAGAACGTGGGATCAACTACCAGCAACTATATGGTGGCCCATCTCAAGTTCCAGGGGATAAGACAGACAGACAGACAGACAGAGATAAGGATGGCAGGCCTGGCTGATTTTTCTTTCTTTCTTATCCTTTTTAAAAAATGTTTATTTATTTATTTATTTATTTATTTATGTATTTATTAGATATAAGTACACTGTAGCTGTCTTCAGACTCTCCAGAAGAGGGTGTCAGATTCTGGAGAATCAATATCCCTCTTATGGTCTGCATATGATGTACATGAACAGAGCCTCACATATACTTCTAAAAATTTAAAGATGGGTGGGGCCACTGAAAGGGCTCAACAATTAACAGCATTGTCTCCTCTTCCAGAGAACCTGGGATCAACTACCAGCAACTATATGGTGGCTCATCTCCAGTTCCAGGGTATCTGACAGATAGACAGACAGACAGATAGACAGACAAGGTGGCAGGCCTGCCTGGTCTTTCTTTCTTTCTTATTCTTTTTAAAAAATGTTTATTTATTTATTTATGTATTTATTAGATATAAGTACACTGTAGCTGTCTTCAGACACTCTAGAAGAGGGTGTCATATTCTGGAGAATCTAAATCCCTCTTATGGTCTGCATATGATGTACACAAACACAGCCTCACATATACTTCTAAAAATTTAAAGATGGGTGGGCCCACTGAAAGGGCTCAACAATTAACACCATTGTCTCCTCTTCCAGAGAAGGTGGGATCAACTACCAGCAACTATATGGTGGCCCATCTCAAGTTGCAGGGGATCAGACAGACAGACAGACAGACAGAGATAAGGATGGCAGGCCTGCCTGATTTTTCTTTCTTTCTTATCCTTTTTAATAATGTTTATTTATTCATTTATTCATTTATTCATTTATTTATTTATTTATTTATTTATTTATTTACTAGATATAAGTACACTGTAGCTGTCTTCAGACACTCCAGAAGAGGGTGTCAGATTCTGGAGAATCTATATCCCTCTTATGGTCTGCATATGATGTACATAAACAAATCCTCACATATACTTCTAAAAATTTAAAGACGGGTGGGGCCACTGAAAGGGCTCAACAATTAACAGCATTGTCTCCTCTTCCAGAGGACCTGGGATCAACTACCAGCAACTATATGGTGGCCCATCTCCAGTTCCACGGGATCAGACAGACAGACATACAGACAGTGATAAGGATGGCAGGCCTGCCTGGTCTTTCTTTCTTTCTTTCTTATCCTTTTTAAAAAAATGTTTATTTATATATTTATTTATGTATTTATTAGATATAAGTACACTGTAGCTGTTTTCAGACACTCCAGAAGAGGGTGTCAGTTTCTGGAGAATCTAAATCCCTTTTATGGTCTTCATATGATGTACATAAACGCAGCCTCACATATACTTCTAAAAATTTAAAGATGTGTGGGGCCACTGAGAGGGCTCAACAATTAACAGCATTGTCTCCTCTTTCAGAGAACCTGGGATAAACTACCAGCACCTTATGGTGGCCCATCTCCAGTTCCAGTGGATCAGACAGACAGACAGACAAAGAGACAGAGATATGGATGGCAGGCCTGCCTGGTCTTTCTTTATTTCTTTTACTTTTTAAAAAATGTTTATTTATTTATTTATTTATTTATTTATTTATGTATTTATTAGATATAAGTACACTGTAGCCGTCTTCAGACACTCCAGAAAAGGGTGTCAGATTCTAGAGAATCTAAATCCCTCTTATGGTCTGCATATGATGTACATAAACACAGCCTCACATATACTACTAAAAATTTAACAATGGGTGGGGCCACTGAAAGCGCTCAACAATTAACAGCATTGTCCTCTCTTCCAGAGATTACCTGGGATCAAATTCCAGCACCTATATGGTGGCCCATCTTCAGTTCCAGGGGATCAGAACGACAGACAGACAGACAGACCGAGATTAGGATGGTAGGCCTGCCTGGTCTTTCTTTTTTTCTTATCCGGTTTAAATAATGTTTATTTATTTATTTATTTATTTATGTATTTATTAGATATAAGTACACTGTAGCTGTCTTCAGACACTCCAGAAGAGGGTGTCAGATTCTGATGAATCTAAATCCCTCTTCTGGTCTGCATATGATGTACATAAACACAGACTCACATACACTTCTAAAAATTTCAAGATGGGTAGGGCCACTGATAGGGCTCAACAATTAATAGCATTGTCTCCTCTTCCAGAGATCCTGGGATCAACTACCAGCAACTATATGGTAGCCCATCTCCAGTTCCAGGGGATCAGACAGACAGACAGACAGACAGAGATAAGGATGGCAGGCCTGCCTGGTCTTACTTTCTTTCTTATCCTTTTTAAAAAATGTTTATTTATTTATTTATTTATTTATGTATTTATTATATATAAGTACACTGTAGCTGTTTTCAGACACTCCAGTAGAGGGTGTCAGATTCTGGAGAATCTAAATCCTCTTATAATCTGAATATGATGTACATAAACACAGCCTCACATGTACTTCTAAATATTTAAAGAAGTGTGGGTCCACTGAAAGGGCTCAACAATTAAGAGCATTGTCTCCTCTTCCAGAGAACCTGGGATAAACTGCCAGAAACACTATGGTGGCCCATGTCCAGTTCCAGGGTATCAGACAGACAGACAGACAGACAGACATAAGGGTGGCAGGCCTGCCTGGTCTTTCTTACTTTCTTATCCTTTTTAAAAAATGTTTATTTATTTATTTATTTATTCATTTATTTATTTATTTATTTATTTATGTATTTCTTAGATATAAGTACACTGTAGCTTTCTTTAGACACTCCAGAGGAGGGTGTCAGATTCTGGAGAATGTAAATCCCTCTTATGGTCTGCATATGATGTACATAAACACAGCCTCACATATACTGAGCTGAGGTGTCACAGGCCAACTGCTGGAATTTCTGAGTACCACCTAGATAGAGAAAAGCTATGCTGTGGTTGCTTAATTTATGTATTTTATTATTTCTATTTGTTGTTTTGTTTTGTTTTATTTGTTTTTAGAGAAGTCCTCTGTCTGTAGCTCTGGCTGACCCAGGACTGCCTACTTGTGTTAATTAGGGTTTCACAGCTGAGAACAGACACGAAGAGCAAGGTAAGGCTTAGAAAACCCTAAATTCAGTGGTGGCTCAAGCTCTTAATGAGAGCACTCTGTAGGCAGAGGCAGTCAGTTTCTGAGTTCGAGGCCACCCTGGTGAAAGACAGGGCTAGGGTAGGGGCTAGGGTGAGGAAAGGAAGAAAGGAAAGAAGGAAAGAAAGAAAGGAAAGAAAAAAAGAAAGAAAGAAAAAGTTTTTATAAAAGTTTTATAAAAAGTGTTAAAGTTTTTAAAAATTAAAAAAAAAAATACCAGATCACCATCACACAGCATTGGCTGTCTTCAGGTGTATCCTTTCAGCCTCCAAACAAAAAACAATGGCTGGCTGTCTTCAGGTGTATCCTATTCTCGAGTCTTATTTCCAACCTTAGAGCTGGGCTGAGATGCCTCATTATGTAATTGCAAACCTTCCTTGGTTTGTCCATTCCATTTCTAAGACTAACAGGCCTTTTTCTATTTATTGAATATGCTCATGACTGTCCTTTAGATATAGTAAATAAAACTGTTGCTTATAAAACTTGTTTTCTAGGAATTTTTAAAGGGAAATGGCAGAGTTTATTTATAAAAAAATATTTTGCATTTATTTATTTGTGTGAGTGATGAAGCTCAGGTCTTCAAACTTGTCAGGAGGTATGATTACCTCCCCTCTCTCTCAACCCCACTCTCTCCTCTCTCAATGATTGTGTAAGAATGTTTTGCATGTGTATGCTGTGCCCACAGACTCCAGAACAGAGTATTAGATCCCCTGGAACTGGAGATGGGCCACCATATATAATACTGGTAATTGAGCCCAGGTTCTCTGGAAGAGGAGACAATGCTCTTAATTGTTGAGCCCTCTCTGTAGCCACATCTTTCTTTTTTTTTTTTTGAGTATATGTGAGGCTGTGTTTATATACATCATATGCAGACAATAAGAATGATTTAGATTCTTCAGAATCTGACACCCTCTTCTGGACTGTCTGAAGATAGCTACAGCATACTTAAATATAATAAATAAATAAATCTTTAAAAAGAAAAGGAAAAGTAAAAAAGAAAGAACAGGCCTGTCATATGCATGTTCATAGAGGAAAATGGAAGAGACCCCAATCTAACCTCAGCAGGGTGCTTCCTTCTGGATGGTAGCTCACAGTTTCATCCCAGCAAGACAGGCAAATCACTGAGTTCAAGGACAGTAAGGTTCAGGACAGCCAAGGTTAGGAAGGAAAAGGGTCTATGTTGAGAATACAAACCGACAAAACAACAACTAGGAAAAAGAAGTGACAGTGTAACTTGGGGTAGGGTACCAACAAGAGAAAGCTTTCTGTTACCACTTACAAACACCAGTAGCCTTGCACCCTTCTGCCCAGGTCCCTGCCTTCCTTTCTAGGAATTCTAAGGATGCCAGGGGGTGGGGGAATCCAGATTAACTTTTTAAAAACAAAGATTGGCCTTTGATGTCTATAGGAAGCCCTTCTCAGTGCCTTTAACTACCACTGAACTTTCAGGGCTGTGACTCAACTGTAACAAGGAACAGGGCTAAGAACCTGCAGCCTTTGAAAACAACTATTTTTTTAAAGTGGGGGACACAAATCAGCAGTAGAACCCCTCAGGTTCAGCCATAATACTTGTTAGGGAAAGAGCCTCAATGTCCGGAGCTGAGGTTTCATGGGTGAACTGCTTCAAGCTCTGAGTATCATTGAAAGAAAGAAAAGATATCATGTGGTTGCTTAATTTATTTATTTTATTATTTCTATTTTTTGTTTTCTTTTGTTTTGTTTTAGAAAAGGCCTCAGTCTGTAGCTATGGCTGACCTAGGACAGACTACATGTGTTAATTAGGGTTTCACAGCTGAGAAACAGACCATACCTATGTAAGACTTAGAAAACCCAACAGTCAGTGGTGGCTCGAGCTCTTAATGAGAGCACTCTGGAGGCAGAGGCAGTCAGTTTCTGAGTTCGAGGCCAGCCTGGTTAAAGACAGGGATAGGCAGGGCTAGGCAAGGCAGGGCTGGGCTAGGCTAGGCAAGGGGCTGGGCTAGTCAAGGCAAGGGACTAGGCTAGGCTACTCAAGGGGCTAGGCAAGACAGACAGACAGAGAGAAAGACAGACAAGGATGGCAGGCCTGCCTGGTTTTTCTTTCTTTCTTATCCCTTTTAAAAAATGTTTATTTATTTATTTATTTATTTATTTATTTATTTATGTATTTATTAGATATAAGTACACTGTAGCTGTCATCAGACACTCCAGAAGAGGGTGTCAGATTCTGGAGAATCTATATCCCTCTTATTGTCTGCATATGATGTACATACACACAGCCTCACATTTACATCTAAAATTTTAAAGATGTGTGGGGCCAGTGAAAGGGATCAACAATTAACAGCATTGTCTCCTCTTATAGAGAACCTGGGATCAACTACCAGCAACTATATGGTGGCCCATCTCCAGTTCCAGGGGATCAGACAGACAGACAGACTGACAGAGATAAGGATGGCAGGCCTGCCTGGTCTTTCTTTATTTCTTATACATTTTAAAAACTGTTTATTTATTTATTTATTTATGTATTTATTAGATATAAGTATACTGTAGCCGTCTTCAGACACTCCAGAAGAGGGTGTCAGATTCTAGAGAATCTAAATCCCTCTTATGGTCTGAATATGATGTACATAAACACAGCCTCATATATACTTCTAAAAATTATAAATAGGTGGGGCCACTGAAAGGACTCAACAATTAACAGCATTGTCTCCACTTCCAGAGAACCAGGGATCAACTACCAGCACCTAAAAGGTGGCCCATCTCCAGTTCCAGGGGATCAGACAGACAGACAGACAGACAGTGATAAGGATGGCAGGCCTGCCTGGTCTTTCTTTCTTTCTTATCCTTTTTTCAAAAAAATATTTGTTTATTTATTTATTTATTTATTTATTAATTAATTAATTTATTTATTATTAGATATAAGTACACTGTAGCTGTTCAGACACTCCAGAAGAGGGTGTCAGATTCTGGAGAATCTAAATCCCTCTTATGGTCTGCATATGATGTACATAAACACAGCCTCACATATACTTCTAAAAATTTAAAGAAGGGTGGGGCCACTCTAAAAGCTCAACAATTAACAGCATTGTCTCCTCTTCCAGAGTACCTGGGATCAACTACCAGCAACTATATGGTGGCCCATCTCCAGTTCCAGGGGATCAGACAGACAGACATACAGAGAGTGATAAGGATGGCAGGCATGCCTGGTCTTTCTTTCTTTATTATCCTTTTTAAAAAAATGTTTATTTATATATTTATTTATGTATTTATTAGATATATGTACACGGTAGCTGTCTTCAGACACTCCAGAAGAGGGTGTCAGATTCTGGAGAATCTAAATCCCTCTTATGGTCTGCATATTCGGTACATAAACACAGCCTTGAATATACTTCTAAAAATTTCAAGATGGGTGGGGCCACTGAGAGGGCTCAACAATGAACAGCATTGTCTCCTCTTTCAGAGAACCTGGGATAAACTACCAGCACCTTATGGTGGCCCAACTCCAGTTCCAGTGGATCAGACAGACAGACAGACAGAGAGACAGAGATAAGGATGGCAGGCCTGCCTGGTCTTTCTTTATTTCTTATACTTTTTAAAAAATGTTTATTTATTTATTTATTTATTTATTTATGTATTTATTAGATATAAGTACACTGTAGCCGTCTTCAGACACTCCAGAAGAGGGTGTCAGATTCTAGAGAATCTAAATCCCTCTTATGGTCTGAATATGATGTACATAAACACAGCCTCATATATACTTCTAAAAATTATAAATAGGTGGGGCCACTGAAAGGACTCAACAATTAACAGCATTGTCTCCACTTCCAGAGAACCAGGGATCAACTACCAGCACCTAAAAGGTGGCCCATCTCCAGTTCCAGGGGATCAGACAGACAGACAGACAGACAGTGATAAGGATGGCAGACCTGCCTGGTCTTTCTTTCTTTCTTATCCTTTTTTCAAAAAAATATTTGTTTATTTATTTATTTATTTATTAATTAATTAATTTGTTTATTATTAGATATAAGTACACTGTAGCTGTTCAGACACTCCAGAAGAGGGTGTCAGATTCTGGAGAATCTAAATCCCTCTTATGGTCTGCATATGATGTACATAAACACAGCCTCACATATACTTCTAAAAATTTAAAGAAGGGTGGGGCCACTCTAAAAGCTCAACAATTAACAGCATTGTCTCCTCTTCCAGAGTACCTGGGATCAACTACCAGCAACTATATGGTGGCCCATCTCCAGTTCCAGGGGATCAGACAGACAGACATACAGAGAGTGATAAGGATGGCAGGCATGCCTGGTCTTTCTTTCTTTATTATCCTTTTTAAAAAAATGTTTATTTATATATTTATTTATGTATTTATTAGATATATGTACACTGTATCTGTCTTCAGACACTCCAGAAGAGGGTGTCAGATTCTGGAGAATCTAAATCCCTCTTATGGTCTGCATATTCGGTACATAAACACAGCCTTGAATATACTTCTAAAAATTTCAAGATGGGTGGGGCCACTGAGAGGGCTCAACAATGAACAGCATTGTCTCCTCTTTCAGAGAACCTGGGATAAACTACCAGCACCTTATGGTGGCCCAACTCCAGTTCCAGTGGATCAGACAGACAGACAGACAGAGAGACAGAGATAAGGATGGCAGGCCTGCCTGGTCTTTCTTTATTTCTTATACTTTTTAAAAAATGTTTATTTATTTATTTATTTATTTATTTATTTATTTATTTATGTATTTATTAGATATAAGTACACTGTAGCCGTCTTCAGACACTCCAGACGATGGTGTCAGATTCTGGAGAATCTAAATACCTCTTATGGTCTGAATATGATGTACATAAACACAGCCTCGCATATACTTGTAAAAATTAAAAATGGGTGGGGCCACTGAAAGGGCTCAACAATTAACAGCATTGTCTCCTCTTCCAGAGAACCTGGGATCAACTACCAGCACCTACAAGGTGGCCCATCTCCAGTTCCAGGGGATCAGACAGACAGACAGACTGACTGAGATAAGTATGGCAGGCCTGCCTGGTCTTTCTTTCTTTCTTATCCTTTTAAAATAATGTTTATTTATTTATTTATTTATTTATATATGTATGTATTTATTAGATATAAGTACACTGTAGTTGTCTTCAGACACTCCAGAAGAGGGTGTCAGATTCTGGATAAACTAAATCCCTCTTAAGGTCTGCATATGATGTACATAAACACAGCCTAACATATACTTCTAAAAATTTAAAGATAGGTGGAGCCACTGAAAGGGCTCAACAATTAATAGCATTGTCTCCTCTTCCAGAGAAGCTGGGATCAACTAACAGCAACTATATGGTGGCCCATCTGCAGTTCCAAGGTATCAGACAGTCTGACAGACAGACAGACTGACAGAGATTAGGATGGCAGGTCTGCCTGGTCTTTCTTTCTTTATTATCCTTTTTAAAAAATGTTTATTTATTCATGTATTTATTAGATATAAGTACACTGTAGCTGTCTTCAGACACTCCAGAAGAGGGTGTCAGATTCTGGAGAATCTAAATCCCTCTTATGGTCTGCATATGATGTACATAAACACAGCCTCACATATACTACTAAAAATTTAACGATGGGTGGGGCCACTGAAATCGCTCAACAATTAACAGCATTGTCTCCTCTTCCAGAGAACCTGGGATCAACTACCAGCACCTATATGGTGGCCCATCTCCAGTTCCAGGGGATCAGAACGACTGATAGAGAGACAGACAGAGATAGGGATGGTAGGCCTGCCTGGTCTTTCTTTTTTTCTTATCCGGTTTAAATAATGTTTATTTATTTATTTATTTATTTATTTATTTATTTATTATATAAGTACACTGTAGCTGTCTTCAGACACTCCAGAAGAGGGTGTCAGATTCTGGAGTATCTAAATCCCTCTTATGGTCTGCATATGATGTACATAAACACAGACTCACATATACTTCTAAAAATTTAAAGATGGGTAGGGCCACTGATAGGGCTCAACAATTAAGAGCATTGTCTCCTCTTCCAGAGAACCTTGGATCAACTACCAGCAACTATATGGTGGCCCATCTCCAGTACCCTGGGAACAGATAGACAGACAGACAGACAGGCAGAGATATGAATGGCAGGCCTGCCTGGTCTTTCTTTCTTTCTTATCCTTTTTAAAAAATGTTTATTTATTTATTTATTTATTTATCTATTTATTTATTAGATATAAGTACACTGTAGGTGTCTTCAGACACTCCAGAAGAGGGTGTCAGATTCTGGAGAATCTAAATCCCTCTTATGGTCTGCATATGATGTACATAAACACAGCCTCACATATACTTATAAATATTTAAAGAAGTGTGGGGCCACTGAAAGGGCTCAACAATTAACCGAATTGTCTCCTCTTCCAGAGAACCTTGGATCAACTACCAGCACTATATGGTGGCCCATCTCCAGTTCCCGGGGATCAGATAGACAGACAGACAGACAGACAGAGATATGGATGGCAGGCCTGCCTGGTCTTTCTTTCTTTCTTATACTTTTAAAAAATGTTTATTTATTTATTTATTTATTTATCTATTTATTTATTAGATATAAGTACACTGTAGCTGTCTTCAGACACTCCAGAAGAGGGTGTCAGATTCTGGAGAATCTAAATCCCTCTTATGGTCTGCATATGATGTACATAAACACAGCCTCACATATACCTCTAAATATTTAAAGATGGGTGGCGCCACTGAAAGGGCTCAACAATTAACAGCATTGTCTCCTCTTCCAGAGTACCTGGGATCAACTACCAGCAACTATATGGTGGCCCATCTCCAGTTCCAGGGGATCAGACAGACAGACATACAGACAGTGATAAGGATGGCAGGCCTGCCTGGTCTTTCTTTCTTTCTTATAGTTTTTAAAAAATGTTTATTTATTTATTTATTTATTTATCTATTTATTTATTAGATATAAGTACACTGTAGCTGTCTTCAGACACTCCAGAAGAGGGTGTCAGATTCTGGAGAATCTAAATCCCTCTTATGGTCTGCATATGATGTACATAAACACAGCCTCACATATACCTCTAAATATTTAAAGATGGGTGGCGCCACTGAAAGGGCTCAACAATTAACAGCATTGTCTCCTCTTCCAGAGTACCTGGGATCAACTACCAACAACTATATGGTGGCCCATCTCCAGTTCCAGGGGATCAGACAAACAGACATACAGACAGTGATAAGGATGGCAGGCCTGCCTGGTCTTTCTTTCTTTCTTATCCTTTTTAAAAAAAATGTTTATTTATTTATTTATTTATTTATTTATTTATTTATTTTTTTATTATATATAAGTACACTGTAGCTGTCTTCAGTCACTCCAGTAGAGGGTGTCAGATTCTGGAGAATCTAAATCCTCTTATAATCTGAATATGATGTACATAAACACAGCCTCACATATACTTCTAAATATTTAAAGAAGTGTGGGGCCACTGAAAGGGCTCAACAATTAACCGAATTTTCTCCTCTTCCAGAGAACCTTGGATCAACTACCAGCACTATATGGTGGCCCATTTCCAGTTCCCGGGGATCAGATAGACAGACAGACAGACAGACAGAGATATGGATGGCAGGCCTGACTGGTCTTTCTTTCTTTCTTATACTTTTTTAAAAATGTTTATTTATTTATTTATCTGTTTATTTATTAGATATAAGTACACTGTAGCTGTCTTCAGACACTCCAGAAGTGGGTGTCAGATTCTGGAGAATCTAAATCCCTCTTATGGTCTGCATATGATGTACATAAACACAGCCTCACATATACCTCTAAATATTTAAAGATGGTTGGCGCCACTGAAAGGGCTCAACAATTAACAGCATTGTCTCCTCTTCCAGAGTACCTGGGATCAACTACCAGCAACATTATGGTGGCCCATCTCCAGTTCCAGGGGATCAGACAGACAGACATACAGACAGTGATAAGGATGGCAGGCCTGCCTGGTCTTTCTTTCTTTCTTATCCTTTTTAAAAAAATGTTTATTTATATATTTATTTATGTATTTATTAGATATAAGTACACTGTAGCTGTCTTCAGACACTCCAGAAGAGGGTGTCAGATTCTGGAGAATCTAAATCCCTCTTATGGTCTGCATATGATGTACATAAACACAGCCTCACATATACTTCTAATAATTTAAAGATGTGTGGGGCCACTGAGAGGGCTCAACAATTAACAGCATTGTCTCCTTTTTCAGAGAACCTGGGATAAACTACCAGCACCTTATGGTGGCCCATCTCCAGTTCCAGGGGATCAGACAGACAGACAGACAGACAGAGAGACAGAGATAAGGATGGCAGGCCTGCCTGGTCTTTCTTTATTTCTTATACTTTTTAAAAAATGTTTATTTATTTATTTATTTATTTATTCATGTATTTATTAGATATAAGTACACTGTAGCTGTCTTCAGACACTCCAGAAGTTGGTGTCAGATTCTGGAGAATCTAAATCCCTCTTATGGTCTGCATATGATGTACATAAACACAGCCTCACATATACTTCTAAATATTTAAAGAAGTGTGGGGCCACTGGAAGGGCTAAACAATTAACCGAATTGTCTCCTCTTCCAGAGAACCTTGGATCAACTACCAGCACTATATGGTGGCCCATCTCCAGTTCCCGGGGATCAGATAGACAGATAGACAGACAGACAGAGATATGGATGGCAGGCCTGCCTGGTCTTTCTTTCTTTCTTATACTTTTTAAAAAATGTTTATTTATTTATTTATCTATTTATTTTTTAGATATAAGTACACTCTAGCTGTCTTCAGACACTCCAGAAGAGGGTGTCAGATTCTGGAGAATCTAAATCCCTCTTAGGGTCTGCATATTATGTACATAAACACAGCCTCACATATACCTCTAAATATTTAAAGATGGATGGCGCCACTGAAAGGGCTCAACAATTAACAGCATTGTCTCCTCTTCCAGAGTACCTGGGATCAACTACCAGCAACTATATGGTGGCCCATCTCCAGTTCCAGGGGATCAGACAGACAGACATACAGACAGTGATAAGGATGGCAGGCCTGCCTGGTCTTTCTTTCTTTCTTATCCTTTTTAAAAAAATGTTTATTTATATATTTATTTATGTATTTATTAGATATAAGTACACTGTAGCTGTCTTCAGACACTCCAGAAGAGTTTGTCAGATTCTGGAGAATCTAAATCCCTCTTATTGTCTGCATATGATGTACATAAACACAGCCACACATATACTTCTAAAAATTTAAAGATGTGTGGGGCCACTGAGAGGGCTCAAAAATTAACAGCATGGTCTCCTCTTTCAGAGAACCTGGGATAAACTACCAGCACCTTATGGTGGCCCATCTCCAGTTCCAGGGGATCAGACAGACAGACAGACAGAGAGACAGAGATAAGGATGGCAGGCCTGCTTGGTCTTTCTTTATTTCTTATACTTTTTAAAAAATATTTATTTATTTATTTATTTATTTATTTATTTATTTATTTATGTATTTATTAGATATAAGTACACTGTAGCTGTCTTCAGACACTCCAGAATAGGGTGTCAGATTCTGGAGAATCTAAATCCCTCTTATGGTCTGCATATGATGTACATAAACACAGCCTCACATATACTTCTAAATATTTAAAGATGGGTAGGGCCACTGATAGGGCTCAACAATTAACAGCATTGTCTCCTCTTCCAGAGAACCTGGGATCAACTACCAGCAACTTTATGGTAGCCCAACTCCAGTTCCAGGGGATCAGACAGACAGACAGACAGACAGAGATAAGGATGGCAGGCCTGCCTGGTCTTACTTTCTTTCTTATCCTTTTTAAAAAATGTTTATTTATTTATTTATTTATTTATTTATTATACATAAGTACACTGTAGCTGTCTTCAGTCACTCCAGTAGAGGGTGTCAGATTCTGGAGAATCTAAATCCTCTTATAATCTGAATATGATGTACATAAACACAGCCTCACATAAACTTCTAAATATTTAAAGAAGTGTGGGGCCACTGAAAGGGCTAAACAATTAACCGAATTGTCTCCTCTTCCAGAGAACCTTGGATCAACTACCAGCACTATATGGTGGCCCATCTCCAGTTCCTGGGGATCAGATAGACAGACAGACAGACAGACAGAGGTATGGATGGCAGGCCTGCCTGGTCTTTCTTTCTTTCTTATCCTTATTAAAAAATGTTTATTTATTTATTTATTTATCTATTTATTTATTAGATATAAGTACACTGTAGCTGTCTTCAGACACTCCAGAAGAGGGTGTCAGATTCTGGAGAATCTAAATCCCTCTTATGGTCTGCATATGATGTACATAAACACAGCCTCACATATACCTCTAAATATTTAAAGATGGGTGGCGCCACTGAAAGGGCTCAACAATTAACAGCATTGTCTCCTCTTCCAGAGTACCTGGGATCAACTACCAGCAACTATATGGTGGCCCATCTCGAGTTCCAGGGGATCAAACAGACAGACATACAGACAGTGATAAGGATGGCAGGCCTGCCTGGTCTTTCTTTCTTTCTTAACCTTTTTAAAAAAAATGTTTATTTATATATTTATTCATGTATTTATTAGATATAAGTACACTGTAGCTGTCTTCAGACACTCCAGAAGAGGGTGTCAGATTCTGGAGAATCTAAATCCCTCTTATCGTCTGCATATGATGTACATAAACACAGCCTCACATATACTTCTAAAAATTTAAAGATGTGTGGGACCACTGAGAGGGCTCAACAATTAACAGCATTGTCTCCTCTTTCAGAGAACCTGGGAAAAAATACCAGCACCTTATGGTGGCCCATCTCCAGTTCCAGTTGATCAGACAGACAGACAGACAGAGAGACAGAGATAAGGATGGCAGGCCTGCCTGGTCTTTCTTTATTTCTTATACTTTTTAAAAAATGTTTATTTATTTATTTATTTATTTATGTATTTATTAGATATAAGTACACTGTAGCTGTCTTCAGACACTCCAGAAGAGGGTGTCAGATTCTGGAGAATCTAAATCCCTCTTATGGTCTGCATATGATGTACATAAACACAGCCTCACATATACTTCTAAATATTTAAAGATGGGTAGGGCCACTGATAGGGCTCAACAATTAACAGCCTTGTCCTCTCTTCCAGAGAACCTGGGATCAACTACAAGCAACTTTATGGTAGCCCAACTCCAGTTCCAGGGGATCAGACAGACAGACAGACAGACAGAGATAAGGATGGCAGGCCTGCCTGGTCTTACTTTCTTTCTTATCCTTTTTAAAAAATGTTTATTTATTTATTTATTTATTTATTATATATAAGTACACTGTAGCTGTCTTCAGACACTCCAGTAGAGGGTGTCAGATTCTGGAGAATCTAAATCCTCTTATAATCTGAATATGATGTACATAAACACAGCCTCACATAAACTTCTAAATATTTAAAGAAGTGTGGGGCCACTGAAAGGGCTCAACAATTAACCGAATTGTCTCCTCTTCCAGAGAACCTTGGATCAACTACCAGCACTATATGGTGGCCCATCTCCAGTTCCCGGGGATCAGATAGACAGACAGACAGACAGACAGAGATATGGATGGCAGGCCTGCCTGGTCTTTCTTTATTTCTTATACTTTTTAAAAAATGTTTATTTATTTATTTATTTATTTATCTTTTTATTTATTAGATATAAGTACACTGTAGCTGTCTTCAGACACTCCAGAAGAGGGTGTCATATTCTGGAGAATCTAAATCCCTCTTATGGTCTGCATATAATGTACATAAACACAGCCTCACATATACCTCTAAATATTTAAAGATGGGTGGCGCCACTGAAAGGGCTCAACAATTAACAGCATTGTCTCCTCTTGCAGAGTACCTGGGATCAACTACCAGCAACTATATGGTGGCCCATCTCCAGTTCCAGGGGATCAGACAGACAGACATACAGACATTGATAAGGATGGCAGGCCTGCCTGGTCTTTCTTTCTTTCTTATCTTTTTAAAAAAATGTTTATTTATATATTTATTCATGTATTTATTAGATATAAGTACACTGTAGCTGTCTTCAGACACTCCAGAAGAGGGTGTCAGATTCTGGAGAATCTAAATCCCTCTTATGGTCTGCATATGATGTACATAAACACAGCCTCACATATACTTCTAAAATTTAAAGATGTGTGGGGCCACTGAGAGGGCTCAACAATTAACAGCATTGTCTCCTCTTTCAGAGAACCTGGGATAAACTACCAGCACCTTATGGTGGCCCATCTCCAGTTCCAATTGATCAGACAGACAGACAGACAGACTGACAGAGATAAGGATGGAGGCCTGCCTGGTCTTTCTTTCTTTCTTATACTTTTAAGAAATGTTTATTAATTTAAGTATGTATTTATTAGATTTAAGTACAAGGTAGCTGTCTTCAGACACTCTAAAAGAGGGTGTCATCTTCTGGAGAATCTAAATCCCTCTTATGGTCTGCATATGATGTACATAAACACAGCCTCACATATATTTCTAAAAATTTAAAGATGGGTGGGCCCACTGAAAGGGCTCAACAATTAACAGCATTGTCTCTTCTTCCAGAGAACGTGGGATCAACTACCAGCAACTATATGGTGGCCCATCTCAAGTTCCAGGGGATAAGACAGACAGACAGACAGACAGAGATAAGGATGGCAGGCCTGCCTGATTTTTCTTTCTTTCTTATCCTTTTTAAAAAATGTTTATTTATTTATTTATTTATTTATTCATTTATTTATTTATTTATTTATTTATGTATTTATTAGATGTAAGTACACTGTAGCTGTCTTCAGACTCTCCAGAAGAGGGTGTCAGATTCTGGAGAATCAATATCCCTCATATGGTCTGCATATGATGTACATGAACACAGCCTCACATATACTTCTAAAAATTTAAAGATGGGTGGGGCCACTGAAAGGGCTCAACAATTAACAGCATTGTCTCCTCTTCCAGAGAACCTGGGATCAACTACCAGCAACTATATGGTGGCCCATTTCCAGTTTCAGGGTATCTGACAGATAGACACACAGACAGACAGACAGACAAGGTGGCAGGCCTGCCTGGTCTTTCTTTCTTTCTTATTCTTTTTAAAAAATGTTTATTTATTTATTTATTTATGTATTTATTAGATATAAGTAAAATGTAGCTGTCCTCAGTCACTCCAGAAGAGGGTGTCAGATTCTGGAGAATCTATATCCCTCTTATGGTCTGCATATGATGTACATAAACACAGCCTCACATTTACTTCTAAAAATTTAAAGATGTGTGGGGCCAATGAAAGGGATCAACAATTAACAGCATTGTCTCCTCTTATAGAGAACATGGGATCAACTACCAGCAACTATATGGTGGCCCATCTCCAGTTCCAGGGGATCAGACAGACAGACAGACAGATAGAGTTAAGAATGGCAGGCCTACCTGGTCTTTCATTCTTTCTTATCCTTTTTAAAAAAATGTTTATTAATTTAAGTATGTATTTATTAGATTTAAGTACACTGTAGCTGTCTTCAAACACTCCCGAAGAGGGTGTCAGATTCTGGAGAATCTATATCCCTCTTATGGTCTGCATATGATGTACATGAACACAGCCTCACATATACTTCTAAAAATTTAAAGATGGGTGGGGCCACTGAAAGGGCTCAACAATTAACAGCACTGACTCCTCTTCCAGAGAACCTGGGATCAACTAACAGCAATTATATGGTGGCCCATCTCCAGTTCCAGGGGATCAGACAGACAGACAGACAGACAGACAAACAAGGATGGCAGGCCTGCCTGGTCTCTCTTTCTTTATTATCCTTTTTAAAAAATGTTTATTTGTTTATTTATGAATTTATTAGATATAAGTACACTGTAGCTGTCTTCAGACACTCTAGAAGAGTGTGTCATCTTCTGGAGAATCTAAATCCCTCTTATGGTCTGCATATGATGTACATAAACACAGCCTCACATATACTTCTAAAAATTTAAAGATGTGTGGGGCCACTGAAAGGGCTCAACAATTAACAGCATTGTCTCCTCTTCCAGAGGACCTGGGATCAACTACCAGCAACTATATTGTGGCCCATCTCCAGTTCCAGGGGATCAGACAGACATACAGACAGACAGACAGACAAGGATTGCAGGCCTGCCTGGTTTTTCTTTCTTTCTTATACATTTTAAAAATGTTTATTTATTTATATATGTATTTCTTAGATATAAGTACACTGTAGCTTTCTTTAGACACTCCAGAGGAGGGTGTCAGATTCTGGAGAATCTAAATCCCTCTTATGGTCTGCATATGATGTACATAAACACAGCCTCACATATACTTCTAAAAATTTAAAGAAGTGTGGGGCCACTCTAAAAGCTCAACAATTAACAGCATTGTCTCCTCTTCCAGAGTACCTGGGATCAACTACCAGCAACTATATGGTGGCCCATCTCCAGTTCCAGGGAATCAGACAGACAGACATACAGACAGTGAAAAGGATGGCAGGCCTGCCTGGTCTTTCTTTGTTTCTTATCCTTTTTAAAAAAATGTTCATTTATATATTTATTTATGTATTTATTAGATATAAGTACACTGTAGCTGTCTTCAGACACTCCAGAAGAGGGTCTCAGATTCTGGAGAATCTAAATCCCTCTTATGGTCTGCATATGATGTACATAAACACAGCCTCACATATACTTCTAAAAATTAAAAATGGGTGGGGCCACTGAAGGGCTCAACAATTAACAGCATTGTCTCCTCTTCCAGAGAACCTGGGATCAACTACCAGCAACTACAAGGTGGCCCATCTCCAGTTCCAGGGGATCAGACAGACAGACAGACAGACAGAGATTAGGATGGCAGGCCTGCCTGGTCTTTTTTTCTTTCTTATCCTTTTAAAATATTGTTTATTTATTTATTTATATTTATTTATATATGAATTTATTAGATATAAGTATACTGTAGTTGTCTTCAGACACTCCAGAAGAGGGTGTCAGATTCTGGAGAATCTAAATCCCTCTTATGGTCTGCATATGATGTACATAAACACAGCCTAACATATACTTCTAAAAATTTAAAGATAGTTGGAGCCACTGAAAGGGCTCAACAATTAACAGCATTGTCTCCTCTTCCAGAGAACCTGGGATCAACTAACAGCAACTATATGGTGGCCCATCTCCAGTTCCAAGGGATCAGACAGACTGACAGACAGACAGACTGAAGAGATAAGGATGGCAGGCCTGCCTGGTCTTTCTTTCTTTCTTATCCTTTTTTAAAAATGTTTATTTATTTATTTATATGTTTATTAGATATAAGTACACTGTAGCTGTCTTCAGACACTCCAGAAGAAGGTGTCATATTCTGGAGAATCTAAATCCCTCTTATGGACTGCATATGATGTACATAAACACAGCCTCACCTTTACTTCTTAAAATTTAAAGGTGGGGGGGGCCACTGAAAGGGCTCAGCAATTAACAGCATTATCTCCTCTTACAGAGAACCTGGGATCAACTACCTGCAACTATATGGTGGCCCATCTCCACTCCCAGGGGATCAGACAGACAGACAGACAGACAAGGATAAGGATGGCAGGCCTGCCTGGTCTTTCTTTCTTTCTTATACTTTTTAAAAAAAATGTATTTATTTATGTATTTATTAGATATAAGTACACTGTAGCTGTCTTCAGACACTCCAGAAGAGGGTGTCAGATTCTGATGAATCTAAATCCCTCTTCTGGTCTGCATATGATGTACATAAACACAGCCTCACATACACTTCTAAAAATTTAAAGATGGGTACGGCCACTGATAGGGCTGAACAATTAACAGCATTGTCTCCTCTTCCAGAGAACCTGGGATCAACTACCAGCAACTATATGGTAGCCCATCTCCAGTTCCAGGGGATCAGACAGACAGACAGACAGACAGACAGAGATAAGGATGGCAGGCCTGCCTGGTCTTACTTTCTTTCTTATCCTTTTTAAAAAATGTTTATTTATTTATTTATTTATTTATTTATGTATTTATTATATATAAGTACACTGTAGCTGTCTTCAGACACTCCAGTAGAGGGTGTCAGATTCTGGAGAATCTAAATCCTCTTATAATCTGAATATGATGTACATAAACACAGCTCACATATACTTCTAAATATTTAAAGAAGTGTGGGGCCACTGAAAGGGCTCAACAATTAAGAGCATTGTCTCCTCTTCCAGAGAACCTTGGATCAACTACCAGCAACTATATGGTGGCCCATCTCCAGTTCCAGGGGATCAGACAGACAGACAGAGAGAGATAAGGATGGCAGGCCTGCCTGGTCTTACTTTCTTTCTTATCCTTTTTAAAAAATGTTTATTTATTTATTTATTTATTTATTTATTTATGTATTTAGTAGATATAAGTACACTGTAGCTTTTCAGACACTACAGAAGAGCGTGTCAGATTCTGGAGAATCTAAATCCCTCTTATGGTCTGCATATGATGTACATAAACACAGCCTCACATATACTTCTAAAAATTTAAAGAAGGGTGGGGCACTCTAAAAGCTCAACAATTAACAGCATTGTCTCCTCTTCCATAGTACCTGGGATCAACTACCAGCAACTATATGGTGGCCCATCTCCAGTTCCAGGGGATCAGACAGACAGACATACAGACAGTTCTAAGGATGGCAGGCCTGCCTGGTCTTTCTTTCTTTCTTATCCTTTTTAAAAAAATGTTTATTTATATATTTATTTATGTATTTATTAGATATAAGTACACTGTAGCTGTCTTCAGACACTCCAGAAGAGGGTGTCAGATTCTGGAGAATCTAAATCCCTCTTATGGTCTGCATATGATGTACATAAACAAAGCCTCACATATACTTCTAAAAATTTAAAGATGTGTGGGGCCACTGAGAGGGCTCAACAATTAACAGCATTGTCTCCTCTTTCAGAGAACCTGGGATAAACTACCAGCACCTTATGGTGGCCCAACTCCAGTTCCAGTGGATCAGACAGACAGACAGACAGAGAGACAGAGATAAGGATGGAAGGCCTGCCTGGTCTTTCTTTATTTCTTATACTTTTTAAAAAATGTTTATTTATTTATTTATTCATTTATTTATGTATTTATTAGATACAAGTACACTGTAGCTGTTCAGACACTCCAGAAGAGGGTGTCAGATTCTGGAGAATCTAAATCCCTCTTATGGTCTGCATATGATGTACATAAACACAGCCTCACATATACTTCTAAAAATTTAAAGAAGGGTGGGGCCACTCTAAAAGCTCAACAATTAACAGCATTGTCTCCTCTTCCAGAGTACCTGGGATCAACTACCAGCAACTATATGGTGGCCCATCTCCAGTTCCAGGGAATCAGACAGACAGACATACAGACAGTGAAAAGGATGGCAGGCCTGACTGGTCTTTCTTTGTTTCTTATCCTTTTTAAAAAAATGTTCATTTATATATTTATTTATGTATTTATTAGATATAAGTACACTGTAGCTGTCTTCAGACACTCCAGAAGAGGGTCTCAGATTCTGGAGAATCTAAATCCCTCTTATGGTCTGCATATGATGTACATAAACACAGCCTCACATATACTTCTAAAAATTAAAAATGGGTGGGGCCACTGAAGGGCTCAACAATTAACAGCATTGTCTCCTCTTCCAGAGAACCTGGGATCAACTACCAGCAACTACAAGGTGGCCCATCTCCAGTTCCAGGGGATCAGACAGACAGACAGACAGACAGAGATTAGGATGGCAGGCCTGCCTGGTCTTTTTTTCTTTCTTATCCTTTTAAAATATTGTTTATTTATTTATTTATATTTATTTATATATGAATTTATTAGATATAAGTATACTGTAGTTGTCTTCAGACACTCCAGAAGAGGGTGTCAGATTCTGGAGAATCTAAATCCCTCTTATGGTCTGCATATGATGTACATAAACACAGCCTAACATATACTTCTAAAAATTTAAAGATAGTTGGAGCCACTGAAAGGGCTCAACAATTAACAGCATTGTCTCCTCTTCCAGAGAACCTGGGATCAACTAACAGCAACTATATGGTGGCCCATCTCCAGTTCCAAGGGATCAGACAGACTGACAGACAGACAGACTGAAGAGATAAGGATGGCAGGCCTGCCTGGTCTTTCTTTCTTTCTTATCCTTTTTAAAAAATGTTTATTTATTTATTTATATGTTTATTAGATATAAGTACACTGTAGCCGTCTTCAGACACTCCAGAAGAAGGTGTCATATTCTGGAGAATCTAAATCCCTCTTATGGAATGCATATGATGTACATAAACACAGCCTCACCTTTACTTCTTAAAATTTAAAGGTGGGGGGGGCCACTGAAAGGGCTCAGCAATTAACAGCATTATCTCCTCTTACAGAGAACCTGGGATCAACTACCTGCAACTATATGGTGGCCCATCTCCACTCCCAGGGGATCAGACAGACAGACAGACAGACAAGGATAAGGATGGCAGGCCTGCCTGGTCTTTCTTTCTTTCTTATACTTTTTAAAAAAAATGTATTTATTTATGTATTTATTAGATATAAGTACACTGTAGCTGTCTTCAGACACTCCAGAAGAGGGTGTCAGATTCTGATGAATCTAAATCCCTCTTCTGGTCTGCATATGATGTACATAAACACAGCCTCACATACACTTCTAAAAATTTAAAGATGGGTAGGGCCACTGATAGGGCTGAACAATTAACAGCATTGTCTCCTCTTCCAGAGAACCTGGGATCAACTACCAGCAACTATATGGTAGCCCATCTCCAGTTCCAGGGGATCAGACAGACAGACAGACAGACAGACAGAGATAAGGATGGCAGGCCTGCCTGGTCTTACTTTCTTTCTTATCCTTTTTAAAAAATGTTTATTTATTTATTTATTTATTTATTTATGTATTTATTATATATAAGTACACTGTAGCTGTCTTCAGACACTCCAGTAGAGGGTGTCAGATTCTGGAGAATCTAAATCCTCTTATAATCTGAATATGATGTACATAAACACAGCTCACATATACTTCTAAATATTTAAAGAAGTGTGGGGCCACTGAAAGGGCTCAACAATTAAGAGCATTGTCTCCTCTTCCAGAGAACCTTGGATCAACTACCAGCAACTATATGGTGGCCCATCTCCAGTTCCAGGGGATCAGACAGACAGACAGAGAGAGATAAGGATGGCAGGCCTGCCTGGTCTTACTTTCTTTCTTATCCTTTTTAAAAAATGTTTATTTATTTATTTATTTATTTATTTATGTATTTAGTAGATATAAGTACACTGTAGCTTTTCAGACACTACAGAAGAGCGTGTCAGATTCTGGAGAATCTAAATCCCTCTTATGGTCTGCATATGATGTACATAAACACAGCCTCACATATACTTCTAAAAATTTAAAGAAGGGTGGGGCACTCTAAAAGCTCAACAATTAACAGCATTGTCTCCTCTTCCATAGTACCTGGGATCAACTACCAGCAACTATATGGTGGCCCATCTCCAGTTCCAGGGGATCAGACAGACAGACATACAGACAGTGCTAAGGATGGCAGGCCTGCCTGGTCTTTCTTTCTTTCTTATCCTTTTTAAAAAAAATGTTTATTTATATATTTATTTATGTATTTATTAGATATAAGTACACTGTAGCTGTCTTCAGACACTCCAGAAGAGGGTGTCAGATTCTGGAGAATCTAAATCCCTCTTATGGTCTGCATATGATGTACATAAACAAAGCCTCACATATACTTCTAAAAATTTAAAGATGTGTGGGGCCACTGAGAGGGCTCAACAATTAACAGCATTGTCTCCTCTTTCAGAGAACCTGGGATAAACTACCAGCACCTTATGGTGGCCCAACTCCAGTTCCAGTGGATCAGACAGACAGACAGACAGAGAGACAGAGATAAGGATGGAAGGCCTGCCTGGTCTTTCTTTATTTCTTATACTTTTTAAAAAATGTTTATTTATTTATTTATTCATTTATTTATGTATTTATTAGATATAAGTACACTGCAGCCGTCTTCAGACACAACAGAAGAGGGTGTCAGATTCTGGAGAATCTAAATCCCTCTTATGGTTTGAATAAGATGTACATAAACACAGCCTTACATATACTTCTAAAAATTAAAAATGGGTGGGGCCACTGAAAGGGCTCAATAATTAACAGCATTGTCTCCTCTTCCAGAGAACGTGGGATCAACTACCAGCACCTACAAGGTGGCCCATCTCAATTTCCACGGGATCAGACAGACAGACAGACAGAGATAAGGATGGCAGGCCTGCCTGGTCTTTCTTTCTTTCTTATCCTTTTTAAAAATTATTCATTTATTTATTTATTTATTTATTTATTTATTTATTTATTTATTTATGTATTTCTTAGATATAAGTACACTGTAGCTTTCTTTAGACACTCCAGAGGAGGGTGTCAGATTCTGGAGAATGTAAATCCCTCTTATGGTCTGCATATGATGTACATAAACACAGCCTCACATATACTGAGCTGAGGTGTCACAGGCCAACTGCTGGAATTTCTGAGTACCACCTAGATAGAGAAAAGCTATGCTGTGGTTGCTTAATTTATGTATTTTATTATTTCTATTTGTTGTTTTGTTTTGTTTTATTTGTTTTTAGAGAAGTCCTCAGTCTGTAGCTCTGGCTGACCCAGGACTGCCTACTTGTGTTAATTAGGGTTTCACAGCTGGGAACAGACACCAAGAGCAAGGTAAGGCTTAGAAAACCCTACATTCAGTGGTGGCTCAAGCTCTTAATGAGAGCACTCTGTAGGCAGAGGCAGTCAGTTTCTGAGTTTGAGGCCACCCTGGTGAAAGACAGGGCTAGGGTAGGGGCTAGGGTGAGGAAAGAAAGAAAGAAAGAAAGAAAGAAAAGTTTATAATAAAAAGTTTTTATAAAAGTTTTATAAAAAGTGTTAAAGTTTTTAAAAATTAAAAAAAAAAATACCAGATCACCATCACACAGCATTGGCTGTCTTCAGGTGTATCCTTTCAGCCTCCAAACAAAAAACAATGGCTGGCTGTCTTCAGGTGTATCCTATTCTCGAGTCTTATTTCCAACCTTAGAGCTGGGCTGAGCTGCCTCATTATGTAATTGCAAACCTTCCTTGGTTTGTCTTTTCCATTTCTAAGACTAACAGGCCTTTTTCTATTTATTGAATATGCTCATGACTGTCCTTTAGATATAGTAAATATAACTGTTGCTTATAAAACTTGTTTTCTAGGAATTTTTAAAGGGCAATGGCAGAGTTTATTTATAAAAAAATATTTTGCATTTATTTATTTGTGTGAGTGATGAAGCTCAGGTCTTCAAACTCGTCAGGAGGTATGATTACCTCCCCTCTCTCTCAACCCCTCTCTCTCCTCTCTCAATGATTGTGTAAGAATGTTTTGCATGTGTATGCTGTGCCCACAGACTCCAGAACAGAGTATTAGATCCCCTGGAACTGGAGATGGGCCACCATATATAATACTGGTAATTGAGCCCAGGTTCTCTGGAAGAGGAGACAATGCTCTTAATTGTTGAGCCCTCTCTGTAGCCACATCTTTCTTTCTTTTTTTTTTTTTTTTGAGTATATGTGAGGCTGTGTTTATATACATCATATGCAGACAATAAGAATGATTTAGATTCTTCAGATTCTGACACCCTCTTCTGGACTGTCTGAAGATAGCTACAGCATACTTAAATATAATAAATAAATAAATCTTTAAAAAGAAAAGGAAAAGTAAAAAAGAAAGAACAGGCCTGCTATATGCATGTTCATAGAGGAAAATGAAGAGACCCCAATCTAACCTCAGCAGGGTGCTTCCTTCTGGATGGTAGCTCACAGTTTCATCCCAGCAAGACAGGCAAATCACTGAGTTCAAGGACAGTAAGGTTCAGGACAGCCAAGGTTAGGAAGGAAAAGGGTCTATGTTGAGAATACAAACCAACAAAACAACAACTAGGAAAAAGAAGTGACAGTGTAACTTGGGGTAGGGTACCAACAAGAGAAAGCTTTCTGTTACCACTTACAAACACCAGTAGCCTTGCACACTTCTGCCCAGGTCCCTGCCTTCCTTTCTAGGAATTTTAAGGATGCCAGGGGGTGGGGGAATCCAGATTAAATTTTTAAAAACAAAGACTTGGTCTTTGATGTCTATAGGAAGCCCTTCTCAGTGCCTTTAACTACCACTGAACTTTCAGGGCTGTGACTCAACTGTAACAAGGAACAGGGCTAAGAACCTGCAGCCTTGAAAACAACTATTTTTTTAAAGTGGGGGACACAAATCAGCAGTAGAACCCCTCAGGTTCAGCCATAATACTTGTTAGGGAAAGAGCCTCAATGTCCGGAGCTGAGGTCTCATGGGTGAACTGCTTCAAGCTCTGAGTATCATTGAAAGAAAGAAAAGATATCATGTGGTTGCTTAATTTATTTATTTTATTATTTCTATTTTTTGTTTTCTTTTGTTTTGTTTTAGAAAAGGCCTCAGTCTGTAGCTATGGCTGACCTAGGACAGACTACATGTGTTAATTAGGGTTTCACAGCTGAGAAACAGACCATACCTATGTAAGACTTAGAAAACCCAACAGTCAGTGGTGGCTCGAGCTCTTAATGAGAGCACTCTGGAGGCAGAGGCAGTCAGTTTCTGAGTTCGAGGCCAGCCTGGTTAAAGACAGGGATAGGCAGGGCTAGGCAAGGCAGGGCTGGGCTAGGCTAGGCTAGGCAAGGGGCTGGGCTAGTCAAGGCAAGGGACTAGGCTAGGCTACTCAAGGGGATAGGCAAGACAGACAGACAGAGAGAAGGACAGACAAGGATGGCAGGCCTGCCTGGTTTTTCTTTCTTTCTTATCCCTTTTAAAAAATGTTTGTTTGTTTATTTATTTATTTATTTATTTATGTATTTATTAGATATAGGTACACTGTAGCTGTCTTCAGACACTCCAGAAGAGGGTATCAGATTCTGGAGAATCTATATCCCTCTTATGGTCTGCATATTATGTACATAAACACAGCCTCACATATACTTCTAAAAATTTAAAGAAGGGTGGGGCCACTCTAAAAGCTCAACAATTAACAGCATTGTCTCCTCTTCCAGAGTACCTGGGATCAACTACCAGCAACTATATCGTGGCCCATCTCTAGTTCCAGGGGATCAGACAGACAGACATACAGACAGTGATAAGGATGGCAGGCCTGCCTGGTCTTTCTTTCTTTCTTATCCTTTTTAAAAAAATGTTTGTTTATTTATTTATTTATTTATTTATGTATTTATTAGATATAAGTACACTGTAGCTGTCTTCAGACTCTCCAGAAGAGGGTGTCAGATTCTGGAGAATCTAAATCCCTCTTATGGTCTTCATATGATGTACATAAACAAGGCCTCACATATACTTCTAAAAATTTAAAGATGTGTGGGGACAGTGAGAGGGCTCAACAATTAACAGAATTGTCTCCTCTTTCAGAGAACCTGGGATAAACTACCAGCACCTTATGGTGGCCCATCTCCAGTTCCAGTGGATCAGACAGACAGACAGACAGAGAGACAGAGATAAGGATGGAAGGCCTGCCTGGTCTTTCTTTATTTCTTATACTTTTTAAAAAATGTTTATTTATTTATTTATTTATTTATTTATTTATTTATTTATTTATTAGATATAAGTACACTGTAGCCGTCTTCAGACACTCCAGAAGAGGGTGTCAGATTCTGGAGAATCTAAATCCCTCTTATGATTTGAATATGATGTACATAAACACAGCCTCACATATACTTCTAAAAATTAAAAATGGGTGGGGCCACTGAAAGGGCTCAACAATTAACAGCATTGTCTCCTCTTCCAGAGAACGTGGGATCAACTACCAGCACCTACAAGGTGGCCCATCTCCAGTTCCAGGGGATCAGACAGACAGGCAGACAGAGATAAGGATGTCAGGCCTGCCTGGTCTTTCTTTCTTTCTTATCCTTTTTAAAAAATATTTATTTATTTATTTATTTATTTATTTATTTATTTATGTATTTCTTAGATATAAGTACACTGTAGCTTTCTTTAGACACTCCAGAGGAGGGTGTTAGATTCTGTTAATGTAAATCCCTCTTATGGTCTGCATATGATGTACATAAACACAGCCTCACATATACTGAGCTGAGGTGTCACAGGCCAACTGCTGGAATTTCTGAGTACCACCTAGATAGAGAAAAGCTATGCTGTGGTTGCTTAATTTATGTATTTTATTATTTCTATTTGTTGTTTTGTTTTGTTTTATTTGTTTTTAGAGAAGTCCTCAGTCTGTAGCTCTGGCTGACCCAGGACTGCCTACTTGTGTTAATTAGGGTTTCACAGCTGGGAACAGACACCAAGAGCAAGGTAAGGCTTAGAAAACCCTACATTCAGTGGTGGCTCAAGCTCTTAATGAGAGCACTCTGTAGGCAGAGGCAGTCAGTTTCTGAGTTTGAGGCCACCCTGGTGAAAGACAGGGCTAGGGTAGGGGCTAGGGTGAGGAAAGAAAGAAAGAAAGAAAGAAAAGTTTATAATAAAAAGTTTTTATAAAAGTTTTATAAAAAGTGTTAAAGTTTTTAAAAATTAAAAAAAAAAAATACCAGATCACCATCACACAGCATTGGCTGTCTTCAGGTGTATCCTTTCAGCCTCCAAACAAAAAACAATGGCTGGCTGTCTTCAGGTGTATCCTATTCTCGAGTCTTATTTCCAACCTTAGAGCTGGGCTGAGCTGCCTCATTATGTAATTGCAAACCTTCCTTGGTTTGTCTTTTCCATTTCTAAGACTAACAGGCCTTTTTCTATTTATTGAATATGCTCATGACTGTCCTTTAGATATAGTAAATATAACTGTTGCTTATAAAACTTGTTTTCTAGCAATTTTTAAAGGGCAATGGCAGAGTTTATTTATAAAAAAATATTTTGCATTTATTTACTTGTGTGAGTGATGAAGCTCAGGTCTTCAAACTCGTCAGGAGGTATGATTACCTCCCCTCTCTCTCAACCCCTCTCTCTCCTCTCTCAATGATTGTGTAAGAATGTTTTGCATGTGTATGCTGTGCCCACAGACTCCAGAACAGAGTATTAGATCCCCTGGAACTGGAGATGGGCCACCATATATAATACTGGTAATTGAGCCCAGGTTCTCTGGAAGAGGAGACAATGCTCTTAATTGTTGAGCCCTCTCTGTAGCCACATCTTTCTTTTTTTTTTTTTTGAGTATATGTGAGGCTGTGTTTATATACATCATATGCAGACAATAAGAATGATTTAGATTCTTCAGATTCTGACACCCTCTTCTGGACTGTCTGAAGATAGCTACAGCATACTTAAATATAATAAATAAATAAATCTTTAAAAAGAAAAGGAAAAGTAAAAAAGAAAGAACAGGCCTGCCATATGCATGTTCATAGAGGAAAATGAAGAGACCCCAATCTAACCTCAGCAGGGTGCTTCCTTCTGGATGGTAGCTCACAGTTTCATCCCAGCAAGACAGGCAAATCACTGAGTTCAAGGACAGTAAGGTTCAGGACAGCCAAGGTTAGGAAGGAAAAGGGTCTATGTTGAGAATACAAACCAACAAAACAACAACTAGGAAAAAGAAGTGACAGTGTAACTTGGGGTATGGTACCAACAAGAGAAAGCTTTCTGTTACCACTTACAAACACCAGTAGCCTTGCACCCTTCTGCCCAGGTCCCTGCCTTCCTTTCTAGGAATTCTAAGGATGCCAGGGGGTGGGGGAATCCAGATTAACTTTTTAAAAACAAAGACTTGGTCTTTGATGTCTATAGGAAGCCCTTCTCAGTGCCTTTAACTACCACTGAACTTTCAGGGCTGTGACTCAACTGTAACAAGGAACAGAGCTAAGAACCTGCAGCCTTTGAAAACAACTATTTTTTTAAAGTGGGGGACACAAATCAGCAGTAGAACCCCTCAGGTTCAGCCATAATACTTGTTAGGGAAAGAGCCTCAATGTCCGGAGCTGAGGTCTCATGGGTGAACTGCTTCAAGCTCTGAGTATCATTGAAAGAAAGAAAAGATATCATGTGGTTGCTTAATTTATTTATTTTATTATTTCTATTTTTTGTTTTCTTTTGTTTTGTTTTAGAAAAGGCCTCAGTCTGTAGCTATGACTGACCTAGGACAGACTGCATGTGTTAATTAGGGTTTCACAGCTGAGAAACAGACCATACCTATGTAAGACTTAGAAAACCAAACAGTCAGTGGTGGCTCGAGCTCTTAATGAGAGCTCTCTGGAGGCAGAGGCAGTCAGTTTCTGAGTTCGAGGCCAGCCTGGTTGAAGACAGGGATAGGCAGGGCTAGGCAAGGCAGGGCTGGGCTAGGCTAGGCTAGGCAAGGGGCTGGGCTAGTCAAGGCAAGGGACTAGGCTAGGCTACTCAAGGGGCTAGGCAAGACAGACAGACAGAGGGAAAGACAGACAAGGATGGCAGGCCTGCCTGGTTTTTCTTTCTTTCTTATCCCTTTAAAAAATGTTTATTTATTTATTTATTTATTTATTTATTTATTTATGTATTTATTAGATATAAGTACACTGTAGCTGTCTTCAGACACTCCAGAAGAGGGTGTCAGATTCTGGAGAATCTATATCCCTCTTATGGTCTGCATATGATGTACATAAACACAGCCTCACATTTACATCTTAAAATTTAAAGATGTGTGGGGCCAATGAAAGGGATCAACAATTAACAGCATTGTCTCCTCTTATGGAGAACCTGGGACCAACTACGAGCAACTATATGGTGGCTCATCTCCAGTTCCAGGGGATCAGACAGACAGACAGACATACAGACAGATAGAGTTAAGGATTTCAGGCCTACCTGGTCTTTCATTCTTTCTTATCCTTTTTAAAAAATGTTTATTAATTTAAGTATGTATTTATTAGATATAAGTACACTGTAGCTGTCTTCAAACACTCCCGAAGAGGGTGTCAGATTCTGGAGAATCTATATCCATCTTATGGTCTGCATATGATGTACATGAACACAGCCTCACATATACTTATAAAAATTTAAAGATGGGTGGGGCCACTGAAAAGGCTCAACAATTAACAGCACTTACTCCTCTTCCAGAGAACCTGGGATCAACTACCAGCAATTATATGGTGGCCCATCTCCAGTTGCAGGGGATCAGACAGACAGACAAGGATAGCAGGCCTGCCTGGTCTCTCTTTCTTTATTATCCTTTTTTAAAAATGTTTATTAGTTTATTTATGAATTTATTAGATATAAGTACACGGTAGCTGTCTTCAGACACTCCAGAAGAGGGTGTCAGATTCTGGAGAATCTAAATCCCTCTTATGGTCTGCATATTCGGTACATAAACACAGCCTCGCATATACTTCTAAAAATTTAAAAATGGGTTGGGCCACTGAAAGGGCTCAACAATTAACAGCATTGTCTCCTTTTCCAGAGAACCTGGGATCAACTACAAGCAACTCTATGGTGGCCCATCTCCAATTCCAGAGGATCAGACACACAGACAGACAGACAGAGATAAGGATGGCAGGCCTGTCTGGTCTTTCTTTCTTTCTTATCCTTTTTAAAAAAATGTTTATTTATATATTTATTTATGTATTTATTAGATATAAGTACACTGTAGCTGTCTTCAGACACTCCAGAAGAGGGTGTCAGATTCTGGAGAATCTAAATCCCTCTTATGGTCTGCATATGATGTACATAAACACAGCCTCACATATACTTCTAAAAATTTAAAGATGTGTGGGGCCACTGAGAGGGCTCAACAATTAACAGCATTGTCTCCTCTTCCAGAGAACCTGGGATCAACTACCAGCACCTAAAAAGTGGCCCATCTCCAGTTCCAGGGGATCAGACAGACAGACAGACAGACAGAGATAAGGATGGCAGGCCTGCCTGGTCTTTCTTTATTTCTTATCCTTTTAAAATAATGTTTATTTATTTATTTATTTATTTATTTATTTATTAGATATAAGTACATTGTAGTTGTCTTCAGACAGTCCAGAAGAGGGTGTCAGATTCTGGAGAATCTAAATCCCTCTTATGGTCTGCATATGATGTACATAAACACAGCCTAACATATACTTCTAAAAATTTAAAGATAGGTGGAGCCACTGTAAGGGCTCAACAATTAACAGCATTGTCTCCTCTTCCAGAGAACCTGGGATCAACTAACAGCAACTATATGATGGCCCATCTCCAGTTCCAAGGGATCAGACAGACTGACAGACAGACAGAGTGACAGAAATAAGGATGGCAGGCCTGCCTGGTCTTTCTTTCTTTCTTATCCTTTTTAAAAAATGTTTATTTATTTATTTGTTTATTAGATATAAGTACACTGTAGCCGTCTTCAGACACTCCAGAAGAAGGTGTCAGATTCTGGAGAATCTAAATCCCTCTTATGGTCTGCATATGATGTACATAAACACAGCCTCACATTTACTTCTTAAAATTTAAAGGTGGGGGGGGCCACTGAAAGGGCTCAGCAATTAACAGCATTGTCTCCTCTTACAGAGAACCTGGGATCAACTACCTGCAACTATATGGTGGCCCATCTCCACTCCCAGGGGATCAGACAGACAGACAAGGATAAGGATGGCAGGCCTGCATGGTCTTTCTTTCTTTCTTATCCTTTTTAAAAAATTTTTATTTATTTATGTATTTATTAGATATAAGTACACTGTAGCTGTCTTCAGACACTCCAGAAGAGGTTGTCAGATTCTGGAGAATCTAAATCCCTATTAAGGTCTGCATATGATGTACATAAACACAGCCTCACATATACTACTAAATATGTAACGATGGGTGGGGCCACTGAAAGCGCTCAACAATTAACAGCATTGTCTCCTCTTCCAGAGGTCCTGGGATCAACTACCAGCACCTATATGGTGGCCCATCTCTAGTTCCAGGGGATCAGAACGACAGACAGAGAGACAGACAGAGATAAGGATGGTAGGCCTGCCTGGTCTTTATTTTTTTCTTATCCGGTTTAAATAATGTTTATTTATTTATTTATTTATTTATTTATGTATTTATTAGATATAAGTACACTGTAGCTGTCTTCAGACACTCCAGAAGAGGGTGTCAGATTCTGATGAATCTAAATCCCTCTTCTGGTCTGCATATGATGTACATAAACACAGCCTCACATACACTTCTAAAAATTTAAAGATGGGTAGGGCCACTGATAGGGCTCAACAATTAACAGCATTGTCTCCTCTTCCAGAGATCCTGGGATCAACTACCAGCAACTATATGGTAGCCCATCTCCAGTTCCAGGGGATCAGACAGACAGACAGACAGACAGAGGTAAGGATGGCAGCCCTGCCTGGTCTTACTTTCTTTCTTATCTCTTTTAAAAAATGTTTATTTATTTATTTATTTATTTATTTATGTATTTATTATATATAAGTACACTGTAGCTGTCTTCAGACACTCCAGTAGAGGGTGTCAGATTCTGGAGAATCTAAATCCTCTTATAATCTGAATATAATGTACATAAACACAGCCTCACATATACTTCTAAATATTTAAAGAAGTGTGGGGCCACTGAAAGGGCTCAACAATTAAGAGCATTGTCTCCTCTTCCAGAGAACCTTGGATCAACTACCAGCAACTATATGGTGGCCCATCTCCAGTTCCCGAGGATCAGATAGACAGACAGACAGACAGGCAGGGATATGGATGGCAGGCCTGCCTGGTCTTTCTTTCTTTCTTATCCTTTTTAAAAAATGTTTATTTATTTATTTATTTATTTATTTATCTATTTATTTATTACATATAAGTACACTGTAGCTGTCTTCAGACACTCCAGAAGAGTGTGTCAGATTCTGGAGAATCTAAATCCCTCTTATGGTCTGCATATGATGTACATAAACACAGCCTCACATATACTTCTAAATATTTAAAGATGGGTACGGCTACTGATAGGGCTCAACAATTAAGAGCATTGTCTCCTCTTCCAGAGAACCTGGGATCAACTACCAACAACTTTATGGTAGCCCAACTCCAGTTCCAGGGGATCAGACAGACAGACAGACATACAAACAGAGATAAGGATGGCAGGCCTGCCTGGTCTTACTTTCTTTCTTATCCTTTTTAAAAAATGTTTATTTATTTATTTATTTATTTATTTATTTATTTATGTATTTATTATATATAAGTACACTGTAGCTGTCTTCAGTCACTCCAGTAGAGGGTGTCAGATTCTGGAGAATCTAAATCCTCTTATAATCTGAATATGATGTACATAAACACAGCCTCACATATACTTCTAAATATTGAAGAAGTGTGGGGCCACTGAAAGGGCTCAACAATTAACAGCACTGGCTCCTCTTCCAGAGTACCTTGGATCAATTACCAGCAACTATATGGTGGCCCATCTCCAGTTCCAGGGGATCAGACAGACAGACAGACAGACAGAGATAAGGATGGCAGGCCTGCCAGGTCTTACTTTCTTTCTTATCCTTTTTAAAAAATGTTTATTTATTTATTTATTTATTTATTTATGTATTTATTACATATAAGTACACTGTAGCTGTCTTCAGACACTCCAGTATAGGGTGTCAGTTTCTGGAGAATCTAAATCCTCTTATAATCAGAATATGATGTACATAAACACAGCCTCACATATACTTCTAAATATTTAAAGAAGTGTGGGGCCACTTAAAGGGCTCAACAATTAACAGCATTGGCTCATCTCCCAGAGAACCTTGGATCAACTACCAGCAACTATATGGTGGCCCATCTCCAGTTCCCGGGGATCAGATAGACAGACAGACAGACAGACAGAGATATGGATGGCAGGCCTGCCTGGTCTTTCTTTCTTTCTTATTTTTTTTAAAAAATGTTTATTTATTTATTTATTTATTTATCTATTTATTTATTAGATATAAGTACACTGTAGCTGTCTTCAGACACTCCAGAAGAGGGTGTCAGATTCTGGAGAATCTAAATCCCTCTTATGGTCTTCATATGATGTACATAAACAAGGCCTCACATATACTTCTAAAAATTTAAAGATGTGTGGGGACAGTGAGAGGGCTCAACAATTAACAGAATTGTCTCCTCTTTCAGAGAACCTGGGATAAACTACCAGCACCTTATGGTGGCCCATCTCCAGTTCCAGTGGATCAGACAGACAGACAGACAGAGAGACAGAGATAAGGATGGAAGGCCTGCCTGGTCTTTCTTTATTTCTTATACTTTTTAAAAAATGTTTATTTATTTATTTATTTATTTATTTATTTATTTATTTATTAGATATAAGTACACTGTAGCCGTCTTCAGACACTCCAGAAGAGGGTGTCAGATTCTGGAGAATCTAAATCCCTCTTATGATTTGAATATGATGTACATAAACACAGCCTCACATATACTTCTAAAAATTAAAAATGGGTGGGGCCACTGAAAGGGCTCAACAATTAACAGCATTGTCTCCTCTTCCAGAGAACGTGGGATCAACTACCAGCACCTACAAGGTGGCCCATCTCCAGTTCCAGGGGATCAGACAGACAGGCAGACAGAGATAAGGATGTCAGGCCTGCCTGGTCTTTCTTTCTTTCTTATCCTTTTTAAAAAATATTTATTTATTTATTTATTTATTTATTTATTTATTTATGTATTTCTTAGATATAAGTACACTGTAGCTTTCTTTAGACACTCCAGAGGAGGGTGTTAGATTCTGTTAATGTAAATCCCTCTTATGGTCTGCATATGATGTACATAAACACAGCCTCACATATACTGAGCTGAGGTGTCACAGGCCAACTGCTGGAATTTCTGAGTACCACCTAGATAGAGAAAAGCTATGCTGTGGTTGCTTAATTTATGTATTTTATTATTTCTATTTGTTGTTTTGTTTTGTTTTATTTGTTTTTAGAGAAGTCCTCAGTCTGTAGCTCTGGCTGACCCAGGACTGCCTACTTGTGTTAATTAGGGTTTCACAGCTGGGAACAGACACCAAGAGCAAGGTAAGGCTTAGAAAACCCTACATTCAGTGGTGGCTCAAGCTCTTAATGAGAGCACTCTGTAGGCAGAGGCAGTCAGTTTCTGAGTTTGAGGCCACCCTGGTGAAAGACAGGGCTAGGGTAGGGGCTAGGGTGAGGAAAGAAAGAAAGAAAGAAAGAAAAGTTTATAATAAAAAGTTTTTATAAAAGTTTTATAAAAAGTGTTAAAGTTTTTAAAAATTAAAAAAAAAAAAAATACCAGATCACCATCACACAGCATTGGCTGTCTTCAGGTGTATCCTTTCAGCCTCCAAACAAAAAACAATGGCTGGCTGTCTTCAGGTGTATCCTATTCTCGAGTCTTATTTCCAACCTTAGAGCTGGGCTGAGCTGCCTCATTATGTAATTGCAAACCTTCCTTGGTTTGTCTTTTCCATTTCTAAGACTAACAGGCCTTTTTCTATTTATTGAATATGCTCATGACTGTCCTTTAGATATAGTAAATATAACTGTTGCTTATAAAACTTGTTTTCTAGCAATTTTTAAAGGGCAATGGCAGAGTTTATTTATAAAAAAATATTTTGCATTTATTTACTTGTGTGAGTGATGAAGCTCAGGTCTTCAAACTCGTCAGGAGGTATGATTACCTCCCCTCTCTCTCAACCCCTCTCTCTCCTCTCTCAATGATTGTGTAAGAATGTTTTGCATGTGTATGCTGTGCCCACAGACTCCAGAACAGAGTATTAGATCCCCTGGAACTGGAGATGGGCCACCATATATAATACTGGTAATTGAGCCCAGGTTCTCTGGAAGAGGAGACAATGCTCTTAATTGTTGAGCCCTCTCTGTAGCCACATCTTTCTTTTTTTTTTTTTTTGAGTATATGTGAGGCTGTGTTTATATACATCATATGCAGACAATAAGAATGATTTAGATTCTTCAGATTCTGACACCCTCTTCTGGACTGTCTGAAGATAGCTACAGCATACTTAAATATAATAAATAAATAAATCTTTAAAAAGAAAAGGAAAAGTAAAAAAGAAAGAACAGGCCTGCCATATGCATGTTCATAGAGGAAAATGAAGAGACCCCAATCTAACCTCAGCAGGGTGCTTCCTTCTGGATGGTAGCTCACAGTTTCATCCCAGCAAGACAGGCAAATCACTGAGTTCAAGGACAGTAAGGTTCAGGACAGCCAAGGTTAGGAAGGAAAAGGGTCTATGTTGAGAATACAAACCAACAAAACAACAACTAGGAAAAAGAAGTGACAGTGTAACTTGGGGTATGGTACCAACAAGAGAAAGCTTTCTGTTACCACTTACAAACACCAGTAGCCTTGCACCCTTCTGCCCAGGTCCCTGCCTTCCTTTCTAGGAATTCTAAGGATGCCAGGGGGTGGGGGAATCCAGATTAACTTTTTAAAAACAAAGACTTGGTCTTTGATGTCTATAGGAAGCCCTTCTCAGTGCCTTTAACTACCACTGAACTTTCAGGGCTGTGACTCAACTGTAACAAGGAACAGAGCTAAGAACCTGCAGCCTTTGAAAACAACTATTTTTTTAAAGTGGGGGACACAAATCAGCAGTAGAACCCCTCAGGTTCAGCCATAATACTTGTTAGGGAAAGAGCCTCAATGTCCGGAGCTGAGGTCTCATGGGTGAACTGCTTCAAGCTCTGAGTATCATTGAAAGAAAGAAAAGATATCATGTGGTTGCTTAATTTATTTATTTTATTATTTCTATTTTTTGTTTTCTTTTGTTTTGTTTTAGAAAAGGCCTCAGTCTGTAGCTATGACTGACCTAGGACAGACTGCATGTGTTAATTAGGGTTTCACAGCTGAGAAACAGACCATACCTATGTAAGACTTAGAAAACCAAACAGTCAGTGGTGGCTCGAGCTCTTAATGAGAGCTCTCTGGAGGCAGAGGCAGTCAGTTTCTGAGTTCGAGGCCAGCCTGGTTGAAGACAGGGATAGGCAGGGCTAGGCAAGGCAGGGCTGGGCTAGGCTAGGCTAGGCAAGGGGCTGGGCTAGTCAAGGCAAGGGACTAGGCTAGGCTACTCAAGGGGCTAGGCAAGACAGACAGACAGAGGGAAAGACAGACAAGGATGGCAGGCCTGCCTGGTTTTTCTTTCTTTCTTATCCCTTTAAAAAATGTTTATTTATTTATTTATTTATTTATTTATTTATGTATTTATTAGATATAAGTACACTGTAGCTGTCTTCAGACACTCCAGAAGAGGGTGTCAGATTCTGGAGAATCTATATCCCTCTTATGGTCTGCATATGATGTACATAAACACAGCCTCACATTTACATCTTAAAATTTAAAGATGTGTGGGGCCAATGAAAGGGATCAACAATTAACAGCATTGTCTCCTCTTATGGAGAACCTGGGACCAACTACGAGCAACTATATGGTGGCTCATCTCCAGTTCCAGGGGATCAGACAGACAGACAGACATACAGACAGATAGAGTTAAGGATTTCAGGCCTACCTGGTCTTTCATTCTTTCTTATCCTTTTTAAAAAATGTTTATTAATTTAAGTATGTATTTATTAGATATAAGTACACTGTAGCTGTCTTCAAACACTCCCGAAGAGGGTGTCAGATTCTGGAGAATCTATATCCATCTTATGGTCTGCATATGATGTACATGAACACAGCCTCACATATACTTATAAAAATTTAAAGATGGGTGGGGCCACTGAAAAGGCTCAACAATTAACAGCACTTACTCCTCTTCCAGAGAACCTGGGATCAACTACCAGCAATTATATGGTGGCCCATCTCCAGTTGCAGGGGATCAGACAGACAGACAAGGATAGCAGGCCTGCCTGGTCTCTCTTTCTTTATTATCCTTTTTTAAAAATGTTTATTAGTTTATTTATGAATTTATTAGATATAAGTACACGGTAGCTGTCTTCAGACACTCCAGAAGAGGGTGTCAGATTCTGGAGAATCTAAATCCCTCTTATGGTCTGCATATTCGGTACATAAACACAGCCTCGCATATACTTCTAAAAATTTAAAAATGGGTTGGGCCACTGAAAGGGCTCAACAATTAACAGCATTGTCTCCTTTTCCAGAGAACCTGGGATCAACTACAAGCAACTCTATGGTGGCCCATCTCCAATTCCAGAGGATCAGACACACAGACAGACAGACAGAGATAAGGATGGCAGGCCTGTCTGGTCTTTCTTTCTTTCTTATCCTTTTTAAAAAAATGTTTATTTATATATTTATTTATGTATTTATTAGATATAAGTACACTGTAGCTGTCTTCAGACACTCCAGAAGAGGGTGTCAGATTCTGGAGAATCTAAATCCCTCTTATGGTCTGCATATGATGTACATAAACACAGCCTCACATATACTTCTAAAAATTTAAAGATGTGTGGGGCCACTGAGAGGGCTCAACAATTAACAGCATTGTCTCCTCTTCCAGAGAACCTGGGATCAACTACCAGCACCTAAAAAGTGGCCCATCTCCAGTTCCAGGGGATCAGACAGACAGACAGACAGACAGAGATAAGGATGGCAGGCCTGCCTGGTCTTTCTTTATTTCTTATCCTTTTAAAATAATGTTTATTTATTTATTTATTTATTTATTTATTAGATATAAGTACATTGTAGTTGTCTTCAGACAGTCCAGAAGAGGGTGTCAGATTCTGGAGAATCTAAATCCCTCTTATGGTCTGCATATGATGTACATAAACACAGCCTAACATATACTTCTAAAAATTTAAAGATAGGTGGAGCCACTGTAAGGGCTCAACAATTAACAGCATTGTCTCCTCTTCCAGAGAACCTGGGATCAACTAACAGCAACTATATGATGGCCCATCTCCAGTTCCAAGGGATCAGACAGACTGACAGACAGACAGAGTGACAGAAATAAGGATGGCAGGCCTGCCTGGTCTTTCTTTCTTTCTTATCCTTTTTAAAAAATGTTTATTTATTTATTTGTTTATTAGATATAAGTACACTGTAGCCGTCTTCAGACACTCCAGAAGAAGGTGTCAGATTCTGGAGAATCTAAATCCCTCTTATGGTCTGCATATGATGTACATAAACACAGCCTCACATTTACTTCTTCAAATTTAAAGGTGGGGGGGGCCACTGAAAGGGCTCAGCAATTAACAGCATTGTCTCCTCTTACAGAGAACCTGGGATCAACTACCTGCAACTATATGGTGGCCCATCTCCACTCCCAGGGGATCAGACAGACAGACAAGGATAAGGATGGCAGGCCTGCATGGTCTTTCTTTCTTTCTTATCCTTTTTAAAAAATTTTTATTTATTTATGTATTTATTAGATATAAGTACACTGTAGCTGTCTTCAGACACTCCAGAAGAGGTTGTCAGATTCTGGAGAATCTAAATCCCTATTAAGGTCTGCATATGATGTACATAAACACAGCCTCACATATACTACTAAATATGTAACGATGGGTGGGGCCACTGAAAGCGCTCAACAATTAACAGCATTGTCTCCTCTTCCAGAGGTCCTGGGATCAACTACCAGCACCTATATGGTGGCCCATCTCTAGTTCCAGGGGATCAGAACGACAGACAGAGAGACAGACAGAGATAAGGATGGTAGGCCTGCCTGGTCTTTATTTTTTTCTTATCCGGTTTAAATAATGTTTATTTATTTATTTATTTATTTATTTATGTATTTATTAGATATAAGTACACTGTAGCTGTCTTCAGACACTCCAGAAGAGGGTGTCAGATTCTGATGAATCTAAATCCCTCTTCTGGTCTGCATATGATGTACATAAACACAGCCTCACATACACTTCTAAAAATTTAAAGATGGGTAGGGCCACTGATAGGGCTCAACAATTAACAGCATTGTCTCCTCTTCCAGAGATCCTGGGATCAACTACCAGCAACTATATGGTAGCCCATCTCCAGTTCCAGGGGATCAGACAGACAGACAGACAGACAGAGGTAAGGATGGCAGCCCTGCCTGGTCTTACTTTCTTTCTTATCTCTTTTAAAAAATGTTTATTTATTTATTTATTTATTTATTTATGTATTTATTATATATAAGTACACTGTAGCTGTCTTCAGACACTCCAGTAGAGGGTGTCAGATTCTGGAGAATCTAAATCCTCTTATAATCTGAATATAAAGTACATAAACACAGCCTCACATATACTTCTAAATATTTAAAGAAGTGTGGGGCCACTGAAAGGGCTCAACAATTAAGAGCATTGTCTCCTCTTCCAGAGAACCTTGGATCAACTACCAGCAACTATATGGTGGCCCATCTCCAGTTCCCGAGGATCAGATAGACAGACAGACAGACAGGCAGGGATATGGATGGCAGGCCTGCCTGGTCTTTCTTTCTTTCTTATCCTTTTTAAAAAATGTTTATTTATTTATTTATTTATTTATTTATCTATTTATTTATTACATATAAGTACACTGTAGCTGTCTTCAGACACTCCAGAAGAGTGTGTCAGATTCTGGAGAATCTAAATCCCTCTTATGGTCTGCATATGATGTACATAAACACAGCCTCACATATACTTCTAAATATTTAAAGATGGGTACGGCTACTGATAGGGCTCAACAATTAACAGCATTGTCTCCTCTTCCAGAGAACCTGGGATCAACTACCAACAACTTTATGGTAGCCCAACTCCAGTTCCAGGGGATCAGACAGACAGACAGACATACAAACAGAGATAAGGATGGCAGGCCTGCCTGGTCTTACTTTCTTTCTTATCCTTTTTAAAAAATGTTTATTTATTTATTTATTTATTTATTTATGTATTTATTATATATAAGTACACTGTAGCTGTCTTCAGTCACTCCAGTAGAGGGTGTCAGATTCTGGAGAATCTAAATCCTCTTATAATCTGAATATGATGTACATAAACACAGCCTCACATATACTTCTAAATATTGAAGAAGTGTGGGGCCACTGAAAGGGCTCAACAATTAACAGCACTGGCTCCTCTTCCAGAGTACCTTGGATCAATTACCAGCAACTATATGGTGGCCCATCTCCAGTTCCAGGGGATCAGACAGACAGACAGACAGACAGAGATAAGGATGGCAGGCCTGCCAGGTCTTACTTTCTTTCTTATCCTTTTTAAAAAATGTTTATTTATTTATTTATTTATTTATTTATGTATTTATTACATATAAGTACACTGTAGCTGTCTTCAGACACTCCAGTATAGGGTGTCAGTTTCTGGAGAATCTAAATCCTCTTATAATCAGAATATGATGTACATAAACACAGCCTCACATATACTTCTAAATATTTAAAGAAGTGTGGGGCCACTTAAAGGGCTCAACAATTAACAGCATTGGCTCATCTCCCAGAGAACCTTGGATCAACTACCAGCAACTATATGGTGGCCCATCTCCAGTTCCCGGGGATCAGATAGACAGACAGACAGACAGACAGAGATATGGATGGCAGGCCTGCCTGGTCTTTCTTTCTTTCTTATTTTTTTTAAAAAATGTTTATTTATTTATTTATTTATTTATCTATTTATTTATTAGATATAAGTACACTGTAGCTGTCTTCAGACACTCCAGAAGAGGGTGTCAGATTCTGGAGAATCTAAATCCCTCTTATGGTCTTCATATGATGTACATAAACAAGGCCTCACATATACTTCTAAAAATTTAAAGATGTGTGGGGACAGTGAGAGGGCTCAACAATTAACAGAATTGTCTCCTCTTTCAGAGAACCTGGGATAAACTACCAGCACCTTATGGTGGCCCATCTCCAGTTCCAGTGGATCAGACAGACAGACAGACAGAGAGACAGAGATAAGGATGGAAGGCCTGCCTGGTCTTTCATTATTTCTTATACTTTTTAAAAAATGTTTATTTATTTATTTATTTATTTATTTATTTATTTATTTATTTATTAGATATAAGTACACTGTAGCCGTCTTCAGACACTCCAGAAGAGGGTGTCAGATTCTGGAGAATCTAAATCCCTCTTATGATTTGAATATGATGTACATAAACACAGCCTCACATATACTTCTAAAAATTAAAAATGGGTGGGGCCACTGAAAGGGCTCAACAATTAACAGCATTGTCTCCTCTTCCAGAGAACGTGGGATCAACTACCAGCACCTACAAGGTGGCCCATCTCCAGTTCCAGGGGATCAGACAGACAGGCAGACAGAGATAAGGATGTCAGGCCTGCCTGGTCTTTCTTTCTTTCTTATCCTTTTTAAAAAATATTTATTTATTTATTTATTTATTTATTTATTTATGTATTTCTTAGATATAAGTACACTGTAGCTTTCTTTAGACACTCCAGAGGAGGGTGTTAGATTCTGTTAATGTAAATCCCTCTTATGGTCTGCATATGATGTACATAAACACAGCCTCACATATACTGAGCTGAGGTGTCACAGGCCAACTGCTGGAATTTCTGAGTACCACCTAGATAGAGAAAAGCTATGCTGTGGTTGCTTAATTTATGTATTTTATTATTTCTATTTGTTGTTTTGTTTTGTTTTATTTGTTTTTAGAGAAGTCCTCAGTCTGTAGCTCTGGCTGACCCAGGACTGCCTACTTGTGTTAATTAGGGTTTCACAGCTGGGAACAGACACCAAGAGCAAGGTAAGGCTTAGAAAACCCTACATTCAGTGGTGGCTCAAGCTCTTAATGAGAGCACTCTGTAGGCAGAGGCAGTCAGTTTCTGAGTTTGAGGCCACCCTGGTGAAAGACAGGGCTAGGGTAGGGGCTAGGGTGAGGAAAGAAAGAAAGAAAGAAAGAAAAGTTTATAATAAAAAGTTTTTATAAAAGTTTTATAAAAAGTGTTAAAGTTTTTAAAAATTAAAAAAAAAAAAAATACCAGATCACCATCACACAGCATTGGCTGTCTTCAGGTGTATCCTTTCAGCCTCCAAACAAAAAACAATGGCTGGCTGTCTTCAGGTGTATCCTATTCTCGAGTCTTATTTCCAACCTTAGAGCTGGGCTGAGCTGCCTCATTATGTAATTGCAAACCTTCCTTGGTTTGTCTTTTCCATTTCTAAGACTAACAGGCCTTTTTCTATTTATTGAATATGCTCATGACTGTCCTTTAGATATAGTAAATATAACTGTTGCTTATAAAACTTGTTTTCTAGCAATTTTTAAAGGGCAATGGCAGAGTTTATTTATAAAAAAATATTTTGCATTTATTTACTTGTGTGAGTGATGAAGCTCAGGTCTTCAAACTCGTCAGGAGGTATGATTACCTCCCCTCTCTCTCAACCCCTCTCTCTCCTCTCTCAATGATTGTGTAAGAATGTTTTGCATGTGTATGCTGTGCCCACAGACTCCAGAACAGAGTATTAGATCCCCTGGAACTGGAGATGGGCCACCATATATAATACTGGTAATTGAGCCCAGGTTCTCTGGAAGAGGAGACAATGCTCTTAATTGTTGAGCCCTCTCTGTAGCCACATCTTTCTTTTTTTTTTTTTTGAGTATATGTGAGGCTGTGTTTATATACATCATATGCAGACAATAAGAATGATTTAGATTCTTCAGATTCTGACACCCTCTTCTGGACTGTCTGAAGATAGCTACAGCATACTTAAATATAATAAATAAATAAATCTTTAAAAAGAAAAGGAAAAGTAAAAAAGAAAGAACAGGCCTGCCATATGCATGTTCATAGAGGAAAATGAAGAGACCCCAATCTAACCTCAGCAGGGTGCTTCCTTCTGGATGGTAGCTCACAGTTTCATCCCAGCAAGACAGGCAAATCACTGAGTTCAAGGACAGTAAGGTTCAGGACAGCCAAGGTTAGGAAGGAAAAGGGTCTATGTTGAGAATACAAACCAACAAAACAACAACTAGGAAAAAGAAGTGACAGTGTAACTTGGGGTATGGTACCAACAAGAGAAAGCTTTCTGTTACCACTTACAAACACCAGTAGCCTTGCACCCTTCTGCCCAGGTCCCTGCCTTCCTTTCTAGGAATTCTAAGGATGCCAGGGGGTGGGGGAATCCAGATTAACTTTTTAAAAACAAAGACTTGGTCTTTGATGTCTATAGGAAGCCCTTCTCAGTGCCTTTAACTACCACTGAACTTTCAGGGCTGTGACTCAACTGTAACAAGGAACAGAGCTAAGAACCTGCAGCCTTTGAAAACAACTATTTTTTTAAAGTGGGGGACACAAATCAGCAGTAGAACCCCTCAGGTTCAGCCATAATACTTGTTAGGGAAAGAGCCTCAATGTCCGGAGCTGAGGTCTCATGGGTGAACTGCTTCAAGCTCTGAGTATCATTGAAAGAAAGAAAAGATATCATGTGGTTGCTTAATTTATTTATTTTATTATTTCTATTTTTTGTTTTCTTTTGTTTTGTTTTAGAAAAGGCCTCAGTCTGTAGCTATGACTGACCTAGGACAGACTGCATGTGTTAATTAGGGTTTCACAGCTGAGAAACAGACCATACCTATGTAAGACTTAGAAAACCAAACAGTCAGTGGTGGCTCGAGCTCTTAATGAGAGCTCTCTGGAGGCAGAGGCAGTCAGTTTCTGAGTTCGAGGCCAGCCTGGTTGAAGACAGGGATAGGCAGGGCTAGGCAAGGCAGGGCTGGGCTAGGCTAGGCTAGGCAAGGGGCTGGGCTAGTCAAGGCAAGGGACTAGGCTAGGCTACTCAAGGGGCTAGGCAAGACAGACAGACAGAGGGAAAGACAGACAAGGATGGCAGGCCTGCCTGGTTTTTCTTTCTTTCTTATCCCTTTAAAAAATGTTTATTTATTTATTTATTTATTTATTTATTTATTTATTTATGTATTTATTAGATATAAGTACACTGTAGCTGTCTTCAGACACTCCAGAAGAGGGTGTCAGATTCTGGAGAATCTATATCCCTCTTATGGTCTGCATATGATGTACATAAACACAGCCTCACATTTACATCTTAAAATTTAAAGATGTGTGGGGCCAATGAAAGGGATCAACAATTAACAGCATTGTCTCCTCTTATGGAGAACCTGGGACCAACTACGAGCAACTATATGGTGGCTCATCTCCAGTTCCAGGGGATCAGACAGACAGACAGACATACAGACAGATAGAGTTAAGGATTTCAGGCCTACCTGGTCTTTCATTCTTTCTTATCCTTTTTAAAAAATGTTTATTAATTTAAGTATGTATTTATTAGATATAAGTACACTGTAGCTGTCTTCAAACACTCCCGAAGAGGGTGTCAGATTCTGGAGAATCTATATCCATCTTATGGTCTGCATATGATGTACATGAACACAGCCTCACATATACTTATAAAAATTTAAAGATGGGTGGGGCCACTGAAAAGGCTCAACAATTAACAGCACTTACTCCTCTTCCAGAGAACCTGGGATCAACTACCAGCAATTATATGGTGGCCCATCTCCAGTTGCAGGGGATCAGACAGACAGACAAGGATAGCAGGCCTGCCTGGTCTCTCTTTCTTTATTATCCTTTTTTAAAAATGTTTATTAGTTTATTTATGAATTTATTAGATATAAGTACACGGTAGCTGTCTTCAGACACTCCAGAAGAGGGTGTCAGATTCTGGAGAATCTAAATCCCTCTTATGGTCTGCATATTCGGTACATAAACACAGCCTCGCATATACTTCTAAAAATTTAAAAATGGGTTGGGCCACTGAAAGGGCTCAACAATTAACAGCATTGTCTCCTTTTCCAGAGAACCTGGGATCAACTACAAGCAACTCTATGGTGGCCCATCTCCAATTCCAGAGGATCAGACACACAGACAGACAGACAGAGATAAGGATGGCAGGCCTGTCTGGTCTTTCTTTCTTTCTTATCCTTTTTAAAAAAATGTTTATTTATATATTTATTTATGTATTTATTAGATATAAGTACACTGTAGCTGTCTTCAGACACTCCAGAAGAGGGTGTCAGATTCTGGAGAATCTAAATCCCTCTTATGGTCTGCATATGATGTACATAAACACAGCCTCACATATACTTCTAAAAATTTAAAGATGTGTGGGGCCACTGAGAGGGCTCAACAATTAACAGCATTGTCTCCTCTTCCAGAGAACCTGGGATCAACTACCAGCACCTAAAAAGTGGCCCATCTCCAGTTCCAGGGGATCAGACAGACAGACAGACAGACAGAGATAAGGATGGCAGGCCTGCCTGGTCTTTCTTTATTTCTTATCCTTTTAAAATAATGTTTATTTATTTATTTATTTATTTATTTATTTATTAGATATAAGTACATTGTAGTTGTCTTCAGACAGTCCAGAAGAGGGTGTCAGATTCTGGAGAATCTAAATCCCTCTTATGGTCTGCATATGATGTACATAAACACAGCCTAACATATACTTCTAAAAATTTAAAGATAGGTGGAGCCACTGTAAGGGCTCAACAATTAACAGCATTGTCTCCTCTTCCAGAGAACCTGGGATCAACTAACAGCAACTATATGATGGCCCATCTCCAGTTCCAAGGGATCAGACAGACTGACAGACAGACAGAGTGACAGAAATAAGGATGGCAGGCCTGCCTGGTCTTTCTTTCTTTCTTATCCTTTTTAAAAAATGTTTATTTATTTATTTGTTTATTAGATATAAGTACACTGTAGCCGTCTTCAGACACTCCAGAAGAAGGTGTCAGATTCTGGAGAATCTAAATCCCTCTTATGGTCTGCATATGATGTACATAAACACAGCCTCACATTTACTTCTTAAAATTTAAAGGTGGGGGGGGCCACTGAAAGGGCTCAGCAATTAACAGCATTGTCTCCTCTTACAGAGAACCTGGGATCAACTACCTGCAACTATATGGTGGCCCATCTCCACTCCCAGGGGATCAGACAGACAGACAAGGATAAGGATGGCAGGCCTGCATGGTCTTTCTTTCTTTCTTATCCTTTTTAAAAAATTTTTATTTATTTATGTATTTATTAGATATAAGTACACTGTAGCTGTCTTCAGACACTCCAGAAGAGGTTGTCAGATTCTGGAGAATCTAAATCCCTATTAAGGTCTGCATATGATGTACATAAACACAGCCTCACATATACTACTAAATATGTAACGATGGGTGGGGCCACTGAAAGCGCTCAACAATTAACAGCATTGTCTCCTCTTCCAGAGGTCCTGGGATCAACTACCAGCACCTATATGGTGGCCCATCTCTAGTTCCAGGGGATCAGAACGACAGACAGAGAGACAGACAGAGATAAGGATGGTAGGCCTGCCTGGTCTTTATTTTTTTCTTATCCGGTTTAAATAATGTTTATTTATTTATTTATTTATTTATTTATGTATTTATTAGATATAAGTACACTGTAGCTGTCTTCAGACACTCCAGAAGAGGGTGTCAGATTCTGATGAATCTAAATCCCTCTTCTGGTCTGCATATGATGTACATAAACACAGCCTCACATACACTTCTAAAAATTTAAAGATGGGTAGGGCCACTGATAGGGCTCAACAATTAACAGCATTGTCTCCTCTTCCAGAGATCCTGGGATCAACTACCAGCAACTATATGGTAGCCCATCTCCAGTTCCAGGGGATCAGACAGACAGACAGACAGACAGAGGTAAGGATGGCAGCCCTGCCTGGTCTTACTTTCTTTCTTATCTCTTTTAAAAAATGTTTATTTATTTATTTATTTATTTATTTATGTATTTATTATATATAAGTACACTGTAGCTGTCTTCAGACACTCCAGTAGAGGGTGTCAGATTCTGGAGAATCTAAATCCTCTTATAATCTGAATATAATGTACATAAACACAGCCTCACATATACTTCTAAATATTTAAAGAAGTGTGGGGCCACTGAAAGGGCTCAACAATTAAGAGCATTGTCTCCTCTTCCAGAGAACCTTGGATCAACTACCAGCAACTATATGGTGGCCCATCTCCAGTTCCCGAGGATCAGATAGACAGACAGACAGACAGGCAGGGATATGGATGGCAGGCCTGCCTGGTCTTTCTTTCTTTCTTATCCTTTTTAAAAAATGTTTATTTATTTATTTATTTATTTATTTATTTATTTATCTATTTATTTATTACATATAAGTACACTGTAGCTGTCTTCAGACACTCCAGAAGAGTGTGTCAGATTCTGGAGAATCTAAATCCCTCTTATGGTCTGCATATGATGTACATAAACACAGCCTCACATATACTTCTAAATATTTAAAGATGGGTACGGCTACTGATAGGGCTCAACAATTAACAGCATTGTCTCCTCTTCCAGAGAACCTGGGATCAACTACCAACAACTTTATGGTAGCCCAACTCCAGTTCCAGGGGATCAGACAGACAGACAGACATACAAACAGAGATAAGGATGGCAGGCCTGCCTGGTCTTACTTTCTTTCTTATCCTTTTTAAAAAATGTTTATTTATTTATTTATTTATTTATTTATTTATTTATTTATGTATTTATTATATATAAGTACACTGTAGCTGTCTTCAGTCACTCCAGTAGAGGGTGTCAGATTCTGGAGAATCTAAATCCTCTTATAATCTGAATATGATGTACATAAACACAGCCTCACATATACTTCTAAATATTGAAGAAGTGTGGGGCCACTGAAAGGGCTCAACAATTAACAGCACTGGCTCCTCTTCCAGAGTACCTTGGATCAATTACCAGCAACTATATGGTGGCCCATCTCCAGTTCCAGGGGATCAGACAGACAGACAGACAGACAGAGATAAGGATGGCAGGCCTGCCAGGTCTTTCTTTCTTTCTTATCCTTTTTAAAAAATGTTTATTAATTTATTTATTTATTACATATAAGTACACTGTAGCTGTCTTCAGACACTCCAGTAGAGGGTGTCAGATTCTGGAGAATCTAAATCCTCTTATAATCTGAATATGATGTACATAAACACAGCCTCACATATACTTCTAAATATTTAAAGAAGTGTGGGGCCACTGAAAGGGCTCAACAATTAAGAGCATTGTCTCCTCTTCCAGAGAACCTTGGATCAACTACCAGCAACTATATGGTGGCCCATCTCCAGTTCCAGGGGATCAGACAGACAGACTGACAGACAAGGATAAGTATGGCAGGCCTCTCTGGTCTTTCTTTCTTTCTTATCCTTTTTTAAAAAATTGTATTTATTTATGTATTTATTAGATATAAGTACACTGTAGCTGTCTTCAGACACCCCAGAAGAGGGTGTCAGATTCTGATGAATCTAAATCCCTCTTCTGGTCTGCATATGATGTACATAAACACAGCCTCACATACACTTCTAAAAATTTAAAGATGGGTAGGGCCACTGATAGGGCTCAACAATTAATAGCATTGTCTCCTCTTCCAGAGAACCTGGGATCAACTACCAGCAACTATATGGTAGCCCATCTCCAGTTCCAGGGGATCAGACAGACAGACAGACAGACAGACAGAAATAAGGATGGCAGGCCTGCCTGGTCTTACTTTCTTTCTATCCTTTTTAAAAAATGTTTATTTATTTATTTATTTATTTATTCATTTATTTATTTATTATATATAAGTACACTGTAGCTGTCTTCAGACACTCCAGTAGAGGGTGTCAGATTCTGGAGAATCTAAATCCTCTTATAATCTGAATATGATGTACTTAAACACAGCTCACATATACTTCTAAATATTTAAAGAAGTGTGGGGCCACTGAAAGGTTTCTACAATTAAGAGCATTGTCTCCTCTTCCAGAGAACCTTGGATCAACTACCAGCAACTATAAGGTGGCCCATCTCCAGTTCCAGGGGATCAGACAGACAGACAGACAGACAGACAGAGATAAGGATGGCAGGCCTGCCTGGTCTTACTTTCTTTCTTATCCTTTTTAAAAAATGTTTATTTATTTATTTATTTATTACATATAAGTACACTGTAGCTGTCTTCAGACACTCCAGTAGAGGGTGTCAGATTCTGGAGAATCTAAATCCTCTTATAATCTGAATATGATGTACATAAACACAGCCTCACATATACTTCTAAATATTTAAAGAAGTGTGGGGCCACTGAAAGGGCTCAACAATTAAGAGCATTGTCTCCTCTTCCAGAGAACCTTGGATCAACTACCAGCAACTATATGGTGGCCCATCTCCAGTTCCCGGGGATCAGATAGACAGACAGACAGACAGGCAGAGATATGGATGGCAGGACTGCCTGGTCTTTCTTTCTTTCTTATCCTTTTTAAAAAATGTTTATTTATTTATTTATTTATGTATTTAGTAGATATATGTACACTGTAGCTGTTCAGGCACTACAGAAGAGGGTGTCAGATTCTGGAGAATCTAAATCCCTCTTATGGTCTGCATATGATGTACATAAACACAGCCTCACATATACTTCTAAAAATTTAAAGAAGGGTGGGGCCACTCTAAAAGCTCAACAATTAACAGCATTGTCTCCTCTTCCAGAGTACCTGGGATCAACTACCAGCAACTATATGATGGCCCATCTCCAGTTCCAGGGGATCAGACAGACAGACAGACTGACAGAGATAAGGATGGCAGGCCTGCCTGGTCTTTCTTTCTTTCTTATCCTTTTTAAAAAATGTTTATTTATTTATTTATATTTTTATTAGATATAAGTACACTGTAGCCGTCTTCAGACACTCCAGAAGAAGGTGTCAGATTATGGAGAATCTAAATCCCTCTTATGGTCTGCATATGATGTACATAAACACAGCCTCACATTTACTTCTTAAAATATAAAGGTGGGGGGGCCACTGAAAGGGCTCAGCAATTAACAGCATTGTCTCCTCTTACAGAGAACCTGGGATCAACTACCTGCAACTATATGGTGGCCCATCTCCACTCCCAGGGGATCTGACAGACAGACAGACAGAAAGGATAAGGATGGTAGGCCAGCCTGGTCTTTCTTTCTTTCTTATTCTTTTTAAAAAAATATTTATTTATTTATTTATTTATTTATTTATTTATTTATTTATTTATGTATTTATTAGATATAAGTACACTGTAGGTGTTCAGACACTCCAGAAGAGCGTGTCAGATTCTGGAGAATCTAAATCCCTCTTATGGTCTGCATATGATGTACATAAACACAGCCTCACATATACTTCTAAAAATTTAAAGAAGGGTGGGGCCACTCTAAAAGCTCAACAATTAACAGCATTGTCTCCTCTTCCAGAGTACCTGGGATCAACTACCAGCAACTATATGGTGGCACATCTCCAGTTCCAGGGGATCAGACAGACAGACATACAGACAGTGATAAGGATGGCAGGCCTGCCTGGTCTTTCTTTCTTTCTTATCCTTTTTAAAAAAATGTTTATTTATATATTTATTTATGTATTTATTAGATATAAGTACACTGTAGCTGTCTTCAGACACTCCAGAAGAGGGTGTCAGATTCTGGAGAATCTAAATCCCTCTTATGGTCTGCATATGATGTACATAAACACAGCCTCACATATACTTCTAAAAATTTAAAGATGTGTGGGGCCACTGAGAGGGCTCAACAATTAACAGCATTGTCTCCTCTTTCAGAGAACCTGGGATAAACTACCAGCACCTTATGGTGGCCCATCTCCAGTTCCAGTGGATCAGACAGACAGACAGACAGAGAGACAGAGATAAGGATGGCAGGCCTGCCTGGTCTTACTTTCTTTCTTATACTATTTAAAAAATGTTTATTTATTTATTTATTTATTTATTTATTTATTTATTAGATATAAGTACACTGTAGCCGTCTTCAGACACTCCATAAGAGGGTGACAGATTCTAGAGCATCTAAATCCCTCTTATGGTCTGAATATGATGTACATAAACACAGCATCACATATACTTCTAAAAATTAAAAATGGGTGGGGCCACTGAAAGGGCTCAACAATTAAGAGCATTGTCTCCTCTTCCAGAGAACCTTGGATCAACTACCAGCAACTATATGGTGGCCCATCTCCAGTTCCAGGGGATCAGACAGACAGACAGACAGACAGAGATAAGGATGGCAGGCCTGCCTGGTCTTACTTTCTTTCTTATCCTTTTTAAAAAATGTTTATTTATTTATTTATTTATTTATTTATTTATTTATTTATTTATTTATTATATATAAGTACACTGTAGCTGTCTTCAGACACTCCAGTAGAGGGTGTCAGATTCTGGAGAATCTAAATCCTCTTATAATCTGAATATGATGTACTTAAACACAGCTCACATATACTTCTAAATATTTAAAGAAGTGTGGGGCCACTGAAAGGGCTCTACAATTAAGAGCATTGTCTCCCCTTCCAGAGAACCTTGGATCAACTACCAGCAACTATATGGTGGCCCATCTCCAGTTCCAGGGGATCAGACAGACAGACAAACAGAGATAAGGATGGCAGGCCTGCCTGGTCTTTCTTTCTTTCTTATCCTTTTAAAAAATGTTTATTTATTTATTTATTTATTACATATAAGTACACTGTAGCTGTCTTCAGACACTCCAGTAGAGGGTGTCAGATTCTGGAGAATCTAAATCCTCTTATAATCTGAATATGATGTACATAAACACAGCCTCACATATACTTCTAAATATTTAAAGAAGTGTGGGGCCACTGAAAGGGCTCAACAATTAAGAGCATTGTCTCCTCTTCCAGAGAACCTTGGATCAACTACCAGCAACTATATGGTGGCCCATCTCCAGTTCCCGGGGATCAGATAGACCGACAGACAGACAGGCAGAGATATGGATGGCAGGCCTGCCTGGTCTTTCTTTCTTTCTTATCCTTTTAAAAAATGTTTATTTATTTATTTATTTATTTATTTATTTATTTATTTATGTATTTAGTAGATATAAGTACACTGTAGCTGTTCAGACACTACAGAAGAGGGTGTCAGATTCTGGAGAATCTAAATCTCTCTTATGGTCTGCATATGATGTACATAAACACAGCCTCACATATACTTCTAAAAATTTAAAGAAGGGTGGGGCCACTCTAAAAGCTCAACAATTAACAGCATTGTCTCCTCTTCCAGAGTACCTGGGATCAACTACCAGCAACTATATGGTGGCCCATCTCCAGTTCCAGGGGATCAGACAGACAGACAGTCTGACAGAGATAAGGATGGCAGGCCTGCCTGGTCTTTCTTTCTTTAATATCCTTTTTAAAAAAATGTTTATTTATTTATTTATTTATATTTTTATTAGATATAAGTACACTGTAGCCGTCTTCAGACACTCCAGAAGAAGGTGTCAGATTCTGGAGAATCTAAATCCCTCTTATGGTCTGCATATGATGTACATAAACACAGCTTCACATTTACTTCTTAAAATATAAAGGTGGGGGTGGCCACTGAAAGGGCTCAGCAATTAACAGCATTGTCTCCTCTTACAGAGAACCTGTGATCAACTACCTGCAACTATATGGTGGCTCATTTCCACTCCCAGGGGATCAGACAGACAGACAGACAGACAAGGATAAGGATGGCAGGCCAGCCTGGTCTTTCTTTCTTTCTTATCCTTTTTTAAAAAATATTTATTTATTTATTTATTTATTTATTTATTTATTTATTTATTTATTTATTTATGTATTTATTAGATACAAGTACACTGTAGCTGTTCAGACACTCCAGAAGAGTGTGTCAGATTCTGGAGAATCTAAATCCCTCTTATGGTCTGCATATGATGTACATAAACACAGCCTCACATATACTTCTAAAAATTTAAATAAGGGTGGGACCACTCTAAAAGCTCAACAATTAACAGCATTGTCTCCTCTTCCAGAGTACCTGGGATCAACTACCAGCAACTATATGGTGGCCTAGCTCCAGTTCCAGGGGATCAGACAGACAGACATACAGACAGTGATAAGGATGGCAGGCCTGCCTGGTCTTTCTTTCTTTCTTATCCTTTTAAAAAAAATGTTTATTTATATTTTTATTTATGTATTTATTAGATATAAGTACACTGTAGCTGTCTTCTGACACTCCAGAAGAGGGTGTCAGATTCTGGAGAATCTAAATCCCTCTTATGGTCTGCATATGATGTACATAAACACAGCCTCACATATACTTCTAAAAATTTAAAGATGTGTGGGGCCACTGAGAGGGCTCAACAATTAACAGCATTGTCTCCTCTTCCAGAGAACTTAGGATCAACTACCAGCAACTGCAAGGTGGCCCATCTCCAGTTCCAGGGGATCAGACAGACAGACAGACAGACAGAGATTAGGATGGCAGGCCTGCCTGGTCTTTCTTTCTTTCTTATTCTTTTAAAATAATGTTTATTTATTTATTTATATTTATTTATACATGTATTTATTAGATATAAGTACACTGTAGTTGTCTTCAGACACTCCAGAAGAGGGTGTCAGATTCTGGAGAATCTAAATCCCTCTTATGGTCTGCATATGATGTACATAAACACAGCCTAACAAATACTTCTAAAAATTTAAAGATATGTGGAGCCACTGAAAGTGCTCAACAATTAACAGCATTGTCTCCTCTTCCAGAGAACCTAGGATCAACTAACAGCAACTATATGGTGGCCCATCTCCAGTTCCAAGGGATCAGACAGACTGACAGACAGATAGACTGACAGAAATAAGGATGGCAGGCCTGCCTGGTCTTTCTTTCTTTCTCATCCTTTTTAAAAAATGTTTATTTATTTATTTATATGTTTATTAGATATAAGTACACTGTAGCCGTCTTCAGACACTCCAGAAGAAGGTGTCAGATTCTGGAGAATCAAAATCCCTCTTATGGTCTGCATATGATGTACATAAACACAGGCTCACGTTTACTTCTTAAAATTTAAAGGTGGGGGGGGGCACTGAAAGGGCTCAGCAATTAACAGCATTGTCTCCTCTTTTAGAGAACCTGGGATCAACTACCTGCAACTATATGGTGGCCCATCTCCACTCCCAGGGGATCAGACAGACAGACAGACAAGGATAAGTATGGCAGGCCTGCATGGTCTTTCTTTCTTTCTTATCCTTTTTAAAAAAATTGTATTTATTTATGTATTTATTAGATATAAGTACACTGTAGCTCTCTTCAGACACCCCAGAAGAGGGTGTCAGATTCTGATGAATCTAAATCCCTCTTCTGGTCTGCATATGATGTACATAAACACAGCCTCACATACACTTCTAAAAATTTAAAGATGGGTAGGGCCACTGATAGGGCTCAACAATTAACAGCATTGTCTCCTCTTCCAGAGAACCTGGGATCAAATACCAGCAACTATATGGTAGCCCATCTCCAGTTCCAGGGAATCAGACAGACAGACAGACAGACAGACAGAAATAAGGATGGCAGGCCTGCCTGGTCTTACTTTCTTTCTATCCTTTTTAAAAAATGTTTATTTATTTATTTATTTATTTATTTATTTATTTATTTATTATATAGAAGTACACTGTAGCTGTCTTCAGACACTCCAGTAGAGGGTGTCAGATTCTGGAGAATCTAAATCCTCTTATAATCTGAATATGATGTACTTAAACACAGCTCACATATACTTCTAAATATTTAAAGAAGTGTGGGGCCACTGAAAGGTTTCTACAATTAAGAGCATTGTCTCCTCTTCCAGAGAACCTTGGATCAACTTCCAGCTACTATATGGTGGCCCATCTCCAGTTCCAGGGGATCAGACAGACAAACAGACAGACAGACAGAGATAAGGATGGCAGGCCTGCCTGGTCTTACTTTGTTTCTTATCCTTTTTAAAAAATGTTTATTTATTTATTTATTTATTACATATAAGTACACTGTAGCTGTCTTCAGACACTCCAGTAGAGGGTGTCAGATTCTGGAGAATCTAAATCCTCTTATAATCTGAATATGATGTACATAAACACAGCCTCACATATACTTCTAAATATTTAAAGAAGTGTGGGGCCACTGAAAGGGCTCTACAATTAAGAGCATTGTCTCCTCTTCCAGAGAACCTTGGATCAACTACCAGCAACTATATGGTGGCCCATCTCCAGTTCCCGGGGATCAGATAGACAGACAGACAGACAGGCAGAGATATGGATGGCAGGACTGCCTGGTCTTTCTTTCTTTCTTATTCTTTTTAAAAAATGTTTATTTATTTATTTATTTATGTATTTAGTAGATATATGTACACTGTAGCTGTTCAGACACTACAGAAGAGGGTGTCAGATTCTGGAGAATCTAAATCCCTCTTATGGTCTGCATATGATGTACATAAACACAGCCTCACATATATTTCTAAAAATTTAAAGAAGGGTGGGGCCACTCGAAAAGCTCAACAATTAACAGCATTGTCTCCTCTTCCAGAGTACCTGGGATCAACTACCAGCAACTATATGGTGGCCCATCTCCAGTTCCAGGGGATCAGACAGACAGACAGTCTGACAGAGATAAGGATGGCAGGCCTGCCTGGTCTTTCTTTCTTTCTTTCTTATCCTTTTTAAAAAAATGTTTATTTATTTATTTATATTTTTATTAGATATAAGTACACTGTAGCCGTCTTCAGACACTCCAGAAGAAGGTGTCAGATTCTGGAGAATCTAAATCCCTCTTATGGTCTGCATATGATGTACATAAACACAGCTTCACATTTACTTCTTAAAATATAAAGGTGGGGGTGGCCACTGAAAGGGCTCAGCAATTAACAGCATTGTCTCCTCTTACAGAGAACCTGTGATCAACTACCTGCAACTATATGGTGGCCCATTTCCATTCCCAGGGGATCAGACAGACAGACAGACAGACAAGGATAAGGATGGCAGGCCAGCCTGGTCTTTCTTTCTTTCTTTTCCTTTTTAAAAAATATTTATTTATTTATTTATTTATTTATTTATTTATGTATTTATTAGATACAAGTACACTGTAGCTGTTCAGACACTCCAGAAGAGGGTGTCAGATTCTGGAGAATCTAAATCCCTCTTATGGTCTGCATATGATGTACATAAACACAGCCTCACATATACTTCTAAAAATTTAAAGAAGGGTGGGGCCACTCTAAAAGCTCAACAATTAACAGCATTGTCTCCTCTTCCAGAGTACCTGGGATCAACTACCAGCAACTATATGGTGGCGCAGCTCCAGTTCCAGGGGATCAGACAGACAGACATACAGACAGTGATAAGGATGGCAGGCCTGCCTGGTCTTTCTTTCTTTCTTATCCTTTTTAAAAAAATGTTTATTTATATATTTATTTATGTATTTATTAGATATAAGTACACTGTAGCTGTCTTCTGACATTCCAAAAGATGGTGTCAGATTCTGGAGAATCTAAATCCTTCTTATGGTCTGCATATGATGTACATAAACACAGCCTCACATATACTTCTAAAAATTTAAAGATGTGTGGGGCCACTGAGAGGGCTCAACAATTAACAGCATTGTCTCCTCTTTCAGAGAACCTGGGATAAACTACCAGCACCTTATCGTGGCCCATCTCCAGTTCCAGTGGATCAGACAGACAGACAGACAGAGAGACAGAGATAAGGATGGCAGGCCTGCCTGGTCTTACTTTCTTTCTTATACTTTTTAAAAAATGTTTATTTACTTATTTATTTATGTATTTATTAGATATAAGTACACTGTAGCCGTCTTCAGACACTCCATAAGAGGGTGACAGATTCTAGAGCATCTAAATCCCTCTTATGGTCTGAATATGATGTACATAAACACAGCATCACATATACTTCTAAAAATTAAAAATGGGTGGGGCCACTGAAAGGGCTCAACAATTAACAGCATTGTCTCCTCTTCCAGAGAACCTGGGATCAACTACCAGCAACTACAAGGTGGCCCATCTTCAGTTCCAGGGGATCAGACAGACAGACAGACAGACAGAGATTAGGATTGCAGGCCTGCCTGGTCTTTCTTTCTTTCTTATCCTTTTAAAATAATGTTTATGTATTCATTTATATTTATTTATATATGTATTTATTAGATATAAGTACACTATAGTTGTCTTCAGACACTCCAGAAGAGGGTGTCAGATTCTGGAGAATCTAAATCCCTCTTATGGTCTGCATATGATGTACATAAACACAGCCTAACATATACTTCTAAAAATTTAAAGATAGGTGGAGCCACTGAAAGGGATTAACAATTAACAGCATTGTCTCCTCTTCCAGAGAACCTGGGATCAACTAACAGCAAATATATGGTGTCCCATCTCCAGTTCCAAGGGATCAGACAGACTGACAGACAGACAGACTGACAGAGATAAGGATGGCAGGCCTGCCTGGTCTTTCTTTCTTACTTATCCTTTTTAAAAAATGTTTATTTATTTATTTATATGTTTATTAGATATAAGTACACTGTAGCCGTCTTCAGACACTCCAGAAGAAGTTGTCAGATTCTGGAGAATCTGAATCCCTCTTATTGTCTGCATATGATGTACATAAACACAGCCTCACGTTTACTTCTTAAAATTTAAAGATGGGAGGGGGACCACTGAAAGGGCTCAGCAATTAACCGCATTGTCTCCTCTTACAGAGAACCTGGGATCAACTACCTGCAACTATATGGTGGCCCATCTCTACTCCCAGGGGATCAGACAGACAGACAGACAGACAAGGATAAGTATGGCAGGCCTGCATGGTCTTTCTTTCTTTCTTATCTTTTTAAAAAAATTGTATTTATTTATGTATTTATTAGATATAAGTACACTGTAGCTGTCTTCAGACACTCCAGAAGAGGGTGTCAGATTCTGATGAATCTAAATCCCTCTTCTGGTCTGCATATGATGTACATAAACACAGCCTCACATACACTTCTAAAAATTTAAAGATGGGTAGGGCCACTGATAGGGCTCAACAATTAACCGCATTGTCTCCTCTTCCAGAGAACCTGGGATCAACTACCAGCAACTATATGGTAGCCCATCTCCAGTTCCAGGGGATCAGACAGACAGACAGACAGACAGAGATAAGGATGGCAGGCCTGCCTGGTCTTACTTTCTTTCTTATCCTTTTTAAAAAATGTTTATTTATTTATTTATTTATTACATATAAGTACACTGTAGCTGTCTTCAGACACTCCAGTAGAGGGTGTCAGATTCTGGAGAATCTAAATCCTCTTATAATCTGAATATGATGTACATAAACACAGCCTCATATACTTCTAAATATTTAAAGAAGTGTGGGGCCACTGAAAGGGCTCAACAATTAAGAGCATTGTCTCCTCTTCCAGAGAACCTTGGATCAACTACCAGCAACTATATGGTGGCCCATCTCCAGTTCCCGGGGATCAGATAGACAGACAGACAGACAGGCAGAGATATGGATGGCAGGACTGCCTGGTCTTTCTTTCTTTCTTATCCTTTTTAAAAAATGTTTATTTATTTATTTATTTATGTATTTAGTAGATATAAGTACACTGTAGCTGTTCAGACACTACAGAAGAGGGTGTCAGATTCTGGGGAATCTAAATCCCTCTTATGGTCTGCATATGATGTACATAAACACAGCCTCACATATACTTCTAAAAATTTAAAGAAGGGTGGGGCCACTCTAAAAGCTCAACAATTAACAGCATTGTCTCCTCTTCCAGAGTACCTGGGATCAACTACCAGCAACTATATGGTGGCCCATCTCCAGTTCCAGGGGATCAGACAGACAGACATACAGACAGTGCTAAGGATGGCAGGCCTGCCTGGTCTTTCTTTCTTTCTTATCCTTTTTAAAAAATGTTTATTTATATATTTATTTATGTATTTATTACATATAAGTACACTGTAGCTGTCTTCAGACACTCCAGAAGAGGGTGTCAGATTCTGGAGAATCAAAATCCCTCTTATGGTCTGCATATGATGTACATAAACACAGCCTCACATATACTTCTAAAAATTTAAAGATGTGTGGGGCCACTGAGAGAGCTCAACAATTAACAGCATTGTCTCCTCTTTCAGAGAACCTCGGATAAACTACCAGCACCTTATGGTGGCCCATCTCCAGTTCCAGTGGATCAGACAGACAGACAGACAGAGAGGCCTGCCTGGTCTTTCTTTATTTCTTATACTTTTTAAAAAATCTTTATTTATTTATTTATTTATGTATTTGTTAGATATAAGTACACTGTAGCCGTCTTCAGACACTCCAGAAGAGGTTGTCAGATTCTGGAGAATCTAAATCCCTCTTATGGTCTGCATATGATGTACATAAACACAGCCTCACATATACTTCTAAAAATTAAAAATGGGTGGGGCCACTGAAATGGTTCAACAATTAACAGCATTGTCTCCTCTTCCAGAGAAGCTGGGATCAACTACCAGCACCTACAAGGTGGCCCATCTCCAGTTCCAGGGGATCAGACAGACAGACAGACAGACAGAGATAAGGATGGCAGGCCTGCCTGGTCTTTCTTTCTTTCTTATCCTTTTTAAAAAATATTTATTTATTTATTTATTTATTTTTTATGTATTTCTTAGATATAAGTACACTGTAGCTTTCTTTAGACACTCCAGAGGAGGGTGTCAGATTCTGGAGAATGTAAATCCCTCTTATGGTCTGCATAGGATGTACATAAACACAGCCTCACATATACTGAGCTGAGGTGTCACAGGCCAACTGCTGGAATTTCTGAGTACCACCTAGAGAGAGAAAAGCTATGCTGTGTTTGCTTAATTTTTGTATTTTATTATTTCTATTTGTTGTTTTGTTTTGTTTTATTTGTTTTTAGAGAAGTCCTCAGTCTGTAGCTCTGGCTGACCCAGGACTGCCTACTTGTGTTAATTAGGGTTTCACAGCTGAGAATAGACACCAAGAGCAAGGTAAGGCTTAGAAAACCCTACATTCAGTGGTGGCTCAAGCTCTTAATGAGAGCACTCTGTAGATAGAGGCAGTCAGTTTCTGAGTTCGAGGCCACCCTGGTGAAAGACAGGGCTAGGGTAGGGGCTAGGGTGAGGAAAGGAAGAAAGGAAGAAAGGAAAGAAGAAAGGAAGAAAGAAAGAAAAAGTTTTTATAAAAGTTTTATAAAAAGTGTTAAAGTTTTTAAAAATTAAAAAAAAAATACCAGATCACCATCACACAGCATTGGCTGTCTTCAGGTGTATCCTTTCAGCCTCCAAAACAAAAAACAATGGCTGGCTGTCTTCAGGTGTATCCTATTCTCGAGTCTTATTTCCAACCTTAGAGCTGGGCTGAGCTGCCTCATTATGTAATTGCAAACCTTCCTTGGTTTGTCTTTTCCATTTCTAAGACTAACAGGCCTTTTTCTATTTATTGAATATGCTCATGACTGTCCTTTAGATATAGTAAATATAACTGTTGCTTATAAAACTTGTTTTCTAGGAATTTTTAAAGGGCAATGGCAGAGTTTATTTATAAAAAAATATTTTGCATTTATTTATTTGTGTGAGTGATGAAGCTCAGGTCTTCAAACTCGTCAGGAGGTATGATTACCTACCCTCTCTCTCAACCCCTCTCTCTCCTCTCTCAATGATTGTGTAAGAATGTTTTGCATGTGTATGCTGTGCCCACAGACTCCAGAACAGAGTATTAGATCCCCTGGAACTGGAGATGGGCCACCATATATAATACTAGTAATTGAGCCCAGGTTCTCTGGAAGAGGAGACAATGCTCTTAATTGTTGAGCCCTCTCTGTAGCCACATCTTTCTTTCTTTCTTTTTTTTTTTTTTTGAGTTTATGTGAGGCTGTGTTTATATACATCATATGCAGACAATAAGAATGATTTAGATTCTTCAGAATCTGACACCCTCTTCTGGACTGTCTGAAGATAGCTACAGCATACTTAAATATAATAAATAAATAAATCTTTAAAAAGAAAAGGAAAAGTAAAAAAGAAAGAACAGGCCTGCCATATGCATGTTCATAGAGGAAAATGGAAGAGACCCCAATCTAACCTCAGCAGGGTACTTCCTTCTGGATGGTAGCTCACAGTTTCATCCCAGCAAGACAGGCAAATCACTGAGTTCAAGGACAGTAAGGTTCAGGACAGCCAAGGTTAGGAAGGAAAAGGGTCTATGTTGAGAATACAAACCGACAAAACAACAACTAGGAAAAAGAAGTGACAGTGTAACTTGGGGTAGGGTACCAACAAGAGAAAGCTTTCTGTTACCACTTACAAACACCAGTAGCCTTGCACCCTTCTGCCCAGGTCCCTGCCTTCCTTTCTAGGCATTCTAAGGATGCCAGGGGGTGGGGGAATCCAGATTAACTTTTTAAAAACAAAGACTTGGTCTTTGATGTCTATAGGAAGCCCTTCTCAGTGCCTTTAACTACCACTGAACTTTCAGGGCTGTGACTCAACTGTAACCAGGAACAGGGCTAAGAACCTGCAGCCTTTGAAAACAACTATTTTTTTAAAGTGGGGGACCCAAATCAGCAGTAGAACCCCTCAGGTTCAGCCATAATACTTGTTAGGGAAAGAGCCTCAATGTCCGGAGCTGAGGTCTCATGGGTGAACTGCTTCAAGCTCTGAGTATCATTGAAAGAAAGAAAAGATATCATGTGGTTGCTTAATTTATTTATTTTATTATTTCTATTTTTTGTTTTCTTTTGTTTTGTTTTAGAAAAGGCCTCAGTCTGTAGCTATGGCTGACCTAGGACAGACTACATGTGTTAATTAGGGTTTCACAGCTGAGAAACAGACCATACCTATGTAAGACTTAGAAAACCCAACAGTCAGTGGTGGCTCGAGCTCTTAATGAGAGCACTCTGGAGGCAGAGGCAGTCAGTTTCTGAGTTCGAGGCCAGCCTGGTTGAAGACAGGGATAGGCAGGGCTAGGCAAGGCAGGGCTGGGCTAGGCTAGGCTAGGCAAGGGGCTGGGCTAGTCAAGGCAAGGGACTAGGCTAGGCTACTCAAGGGGCTAGGCAAGACAGACAGACAGAGAGAAAGACAGACAAGGATGGCAGGCCTGCCTGGTTTTTCTTTCTTTCTTATCCCTTTTAAAAAATGTTTATTTATTTATTTATTTATTTATTTATTTATTTATGTATTTATTAGATATAAGTACACTGTAGCTGTCTTCAGACACTCCAGAAGAGGGTGTCAGATTCTGGAGAATCTATATCCCTCTTATGGTCTGCATATGATGTACATAAACACAGCCTCACATTTACTTCTAAAAATTTAAACATGTGTGGGGCCAATGAAAGGGATCAACAATTAACAACATTGTCTCCTCTTATAGAGAACCTGGGATCAACTACCAGCAACTATTTGGTGGCCCATCTCCAGTTCCAGGGGATCAGACAGACAGACAGACATACAGACAGATAGAGTTAAGAATGGCAGGCCTACCTGGTCTTTCATTCTTTCTTATCCTTTTTAAAAAATGTTTATTAATTTAAGTATGTATTTATTAGATTTAAGTACATTGTAGCTGTCTTCAAACACTCCCGAAGAGGGTGTCAGATTCTGGAGAATCTATATCCCTCTTATGGTCTGCATATGATGTACATGAACACAGCCTCACATATACTTCTAAAAATTTAAAGATGGGTGGGGCCACTGAAAGGGCTCAACAATTAACAGCACTGACTCATCTTCCAGAGAACCTGGGATCAACTACCAGCAACTATATGGTAGCCCATCTCCAGTTCCAGGGTTCAGACAGACAGACAGACAGACAGAGATAAGGATGGCAGGCCTGCCTGGTCTTACTTTCTTTCTTATCCTTTTTAAAAAATGTTTATTTATTTATTTATTTATTTATTTATTTATTTATTATATATAAGTACACTGTAGCTGTCTTCAGACACTCCAGTAGAGGGTGTCAGATTCTGGAGAATCTAAATCCTCTTATAATCTGAATATGATGTACTTAAACACAGCTCACATATACTTCTAAATATTTAAAGAAGTGTGGGGCCACTGAAAGGGCTCAACAATTAACAGCATTGTCTCCTCTTCCAGAGAACCTTGGATCAACTACCAGCAACTATATGGTGGCCCATCTCCAGTTCCAGGGGATCAGACAGACAGACAGACAGACAGAGATAAGGATGGCAGGCCTGCCTGGTCTTACTTTGTTTCTTATCCTTTTTAAAAAATGTTTATTTATTTATTTATTTATTACATATAAGTACACTGTAGCTGTCTTCAGACACTCCAGTAGAGGGTGTCAGATTCTGGAGAATCTAAATCCTCTTATAATCTGAATATGATGTACATAAACACAGCCTCACATATACTTCTAAATATTTAAAGAAGTGTGGGGCCACTGAAAGGGCTCAACAATTAAGAGCATTGTCTCCTCTTCCAGAGAACCTTGGATCAACTACCAGCAACTATATGGTGGCCCATCTCCAGTTCCCGGGGATCAGATAGACAGACAGACAGACAGGCAGAGATATGGATGGCAGGACTGCCTGGTCTTTCTTTCTTTCTTATCCTTTTTAAAAAATGTTTATTTATTTATTTATTTATGTATTTAGTAGATATAAGTACACTGTAGCTGTTCAGACACTACAGAAGAGGGTGTCAGATTCTGGAGAATCTAAATCCCTCTTATGGTCTGCATATGATGTACATAAACACAGCCTCACATATACTTCTAAAAATTTAAAGAAGGGTGGGGCCACTCTAAAAGCTCAACAATTAACAGCATTGTCTCCTCTTCCAGAGTACCTGGGATCAACTACCAGCAACTATATGGTGGCCCATCTCCAGTTCCAGGGGATCAGACAGACAGACATACAGACAGTGCTAAGGTTGGCAGGCCTGCCTGGTCTTTCTTTCTTTCTTATCGTTTTTAAAAAATGTTTATTTATATATTTATTTATGTATTTATTAGATATAAGTACACTGTAGCTGTCTTCAGACACTCCAGAAGAGGGTGTCAGATTCTGGAGAATCAAAATCCCTCTTATGGTCTGCATATGATGTACATAAACACAGCCTCACATATACTTCTAAAAATTTAAAGATGTGTGGGGCCACTGAGAGGGCTCAACAATTAACAGCATTGTCTCCTCTTTCAGAGAACCTGGGATAAACTACCAGCACCTTATGGTGGCCCATCTCCAGTTCCAGTGGATCAGACAGACAGACAGACAGAGAGGCCTGCCTGGTCTTTCTTTATTTCTTATACTTTTTTAAAAAATCTTTATTTATTTATTTATTTATGTATTTGTTAGATTATAGTACACTGTAGCCGTCTTCAGACACTCCAGAAGAGGGTGTCAGATTCTGGAGAATCTAAATCCCTCTTATGGTCTGCATATGATGTACATAAACACAGCCTCACATATACTTCTAAAAATTAAAAATGGGTGGGGCCACTGAAATGGTTCAACAATTAACAGCATTGTCTCCTCTTCCAGAGAAGCTGGGATCAACTACCAGCACCTACAAGGTGGCCCATCTCCAGTTCCAGGGGATCAGACAGACAGACAGACAGACAGAGATAAGGATGGAAGGCCTGCCTGGTCTTTCTTTCTTTCTTATCCTTTTTAAAAAATATTTATTTATTTATTTTTTATGTATTTCTTAGATATAAGTACACTGTAGCTTTCTTTAGACACTCCAGAGGAGGGTGTCAGATTCTGGAGAATGTAAATCCCTCTTATGGTCTGCATAGGATGTACATAAACACAGCCTCACATATACTGAGCTGAGGTGTCACAGGCCAACTGCTGGAATTTCTGAGTACCACCTAGCGAGAGAAAAGCTATGCTGTGTTTGCTTAATTTTTGTATTTTATTATTTCTATTTGTTGTTTTGTTTTGTTTTATTTGTTTTTAGAGAAGTCCTCAGTCTGTAGCTCTGGCTGACCCAGGACTGCCTACTTGTGTTAATTAGGGTTTCACAGCTGAGAATAGACACCAAGAGCAAGGTAAGGCTTAGAAAACCCTACATTCAGTGGTGGCTCAAGCTCTTAATGAGAGCACTCTGTAGATAGAGGCAGTCAGTTTCTGAGTTCGAGGCCACCCTGGTGAAAGACAGGGCTAGGGTAGGGGCTAGGGTGAGGAAAGGAAGAAAGGAAAGAAGAAAGGAAGAAAGAAAGAAAAAGGTTTTATAAAAGTTTTATAAAAAGTGTTAAAGTTTTTAAAAATTAAAAAAAAAAAATACCAGATCACCATCACACAGCATGGGCTGTCTTCAGGTGTATCCTTTCAGCCTCCAAAACAAAAAACAATGGCTGGCTGTCTTCAGGTGTATCCTATTCTCGAGTCTTATTTCCAACCTTAGAGCTGGGCTGAGCTGCCTCATTATGTAATTGCAAACCTTCCTTGGTTTGTCTTTTCCATTTCTAAGACTAACAGGCCTTTTTCTATTTATTGAATATGCTCATGACTGTCCTTTAGATATAGTAAATATAACTGTTGCTTATAAAACTTGTTTTCTAGGAATTTTTAAAGGGCAATGGCAGAGTTTATTTATAAAAAAATATTTTGCATTTATTTATTTGTGTGAGTGATGAAGCTCAGGTCTTCAAACTCGTCAGGAGGTATGATTACCTACCCTCTCTCTCAACCCCTCTCTCTCCTCTCTCAATGATTGTGTAAGAATGTTTTGCATGTGTATGCTGTGCCCACAGACTCCAGAACAGAGTATTAGATCCCCTAAAACTGGAGATGGGCCACCATATATAATACTGGTAATTGAGCCCAGGTTCTCTGGAAGAGGAGACAATGCTCTTAATTGTTGAGCCCTCTCTGTAGCCACATCTTTCTTTCTTTCTTTTTTTTTTTGAGTTTATGTGAGGCTGTGTTTATATACATCATATGCAGACAATAAGAATGATTTAGATTCTTCAGAATCTGACACCCTCTTCTGGACTGTCTGAAGATAGCTACAGCATACTTAAATATAATAAATAAATAAATCTTTAAAAAGAAAAGGAAAAGTAAAAAAGAAAGAACAGGCCTGCCATATGCATGTTCATAGAGGAAAATGGAAGAGACCCCAATCTAACCTCAGCAGGGTGCTTCCTTCTGGATGGTAGCTCACAGTTTCATCCCAGCAAGACAGGCAAATCACTGAGTTCAAGGACAGTAAGGTTCAGGACAGCCAAGGTTAGGAAGGAAAAGGGTCTATGTTGAGAATACAAACCGACAAAACAACAACTAGGAAAAAGAAGTGACAGTGTAACTTGGGGTAGGGTACCAACAAGAGAAAGCTTTCTGTTACCACTTACAAACACCAGTAGCCTTGCACCCTTCTGCCCAGGTCCCTGCCTTCCTTTCTAGGCATTCTAAGGATGCCAGGGGGTGGGGGAATCCAGATTAACTTTTTAAAAACAAGGACTTGGTCTTTGATGTCTATAGGAAGCCCTTCTCAGTGCCTTTAACTACCACTGAACTTTCAGGGCTGTGACTCAACTGTAACAAGGAACAGGGCTAAGAACCTGCAGCCTTTGAAAACAACTATTTTTTTAAAGTGGGGGACCCAAATCAGCAGTAGAACCCCTCAGGTTCAGCCATAATACTTGTTAGGGAAAGAGCCTCAATGTCCGGAGCTGAGGTCTCATGGGTGAACTGCTTCAAGCTCTGAGTATCATTGAAAGAAAGAAAAGATATCATGTGGTTGCTTAATTTATTTATTTTATTATTTCTATTTTTTGTTTTCTTTTGTTTTGTTTTAGAAAAGGCCTCAGTCTGTAGCTATGGCTGACCTAGGACAGACTACATGTGTTAATTAGGGTTTCACAGCTGAGAAACAGACCATACCTATGTAAGACTTAGAAAACCCAACAGTCAGTGGTGGCTCGAGCTCTTAATGAGAGCACTCTGGAGGCAGAGGCAGTCAGTTTCTGAGTTCGAGGCCAGCCTGGTTAAAGACAGGGATAGGCAGGGCTAGGCAAGGCAGAGCTGGGCTAGGCTAGGCTAGGCAAGGGGCTGGGCTAGTCAAGGCAAGGGACTAGGCTAGGCTACTCAAGGGGCTAGGCAAGACAGACAGACAGAGAGAAAGACAGACAAGGATGGCAGGCCTGCCTGGTTTTTCTTTCTTTCTTATCCCTTTTAAAAAATGTTTATTTATTTATTTATTTATTTATGTATTTATTAGATATAAGTACACTGTAGCTGTCTTCAGACACTCCAGAAGAGGGTGTCAGATTCTGGAGAATCTATATCCCTCTTATGGTCTGCATATGATGTACATAAACACAGCCTCACATTTACTTCTAAAAATTTAAAGATGTGTGGGGCCAATGAAAGGGATCAACAATTAACAACATTGTCTCCTCTTATAGAGAACCTGGGATCAACTACCAGCAACTATATGGTGGCCCATCTCCAGTTCCAGGGGATCAGACAGACAGACAGACATACAGACAGATAGAGTTAAGAATGGCAGGCCTACCTGGTCTTTCATTCTTTCTTATCCTTTTTAAAAAATGTTTATTAATTTAAGTATGTATTTATTAGATTTAAGTACATTGTAGCTGTCTTCAATCACCTCCGAAGAGGGTGTCAGATTCTGGAGAATCTATATCCCTCTTATGGTCTGCATATGATGTACATGAACACAGCCTCACATATACTTCTAAAAATTTAAAGATGGGTGGGGCCACTGAAAGGGCTCAACAATTAACAGCACTGACTCATCTTCCAGAGAACCTGGGATTGAAAGAAGAAAAGCTGAACTCTCCATGAACTCTCCAACTCAGAGTTCTCTTACCCCTCCCATCTAGAGGTTGTTCCCGGAACACACCTGAACTTTTTACCTCAGAGTACATTCTTGAACTCTTCACCCCAGAGTCCGACCCCTCCCAAGTGAGAACGGTTCCAGGAGCATTTCTGAGATAAGGGTCTCCTGGAGCGAACTCAGTCCAACCCCTCCTAACTGAAGACTGTTCCAAGAACATTTTTGAGATAGGGGCCTCCTGGTACTACCCCAGAATGTTCCAATAGATCGAGTACATTGCCAAAATATAGGACACGACCCCTTGGTTATGTAAAGCTCCTTGACAGAACACCTTGGTGACGTAAAACTTGTACTTTTCTCCTTACCCTTCTCCTATAAAAGCCTGTGACAAGTCTGGGCCAATTGCCGAATCTCCTCTGCACCTTGCTGGCTGCATGAGTTTCGACCCCAGATATCTGTATATGTGCTTTTTGTGTGCTTTCTTGTCGTTGCTGTATTAAATCTTACTCTCTATACATCTTAAGTTCGGTCTCAGTGTCTTCTTGGGTGCGCGGCTGACCCGAGGCTTGAGTAAGTGCCTCCCTTTGGGAGTCCTGGAGTCTTTCATTTGGTGCGTTGGCCGGGAATCAGCGCGACCACCCAGAAGTCCTGGACCCACTCAGAAGTAAGATTTACTGTTCTGTTTGGTCTGGTGTCTGTGTTCTGTTTCTGGAGACCAGGAGAGTCTCAATCTTGGGCCTTGGAGAGGCCATCTGAATCTGTATCTGGTGCGATCGCAGTTCTGGTTTTGCGTGACGCTCTGTGCTCAGTACGAGCACCAGAGACCGTGCTCCGGGAGCTGGAGACCAGGCAGGTCTCAATAGAGAGCGCGGGGTGGGTAGAGATAGACGTGTCTGGTGCCCACCGTCCGATCGCCCTGGGGGACGCCCCAGGAAGACAAGGGGAGGGCCAAGGACGCTTGGCGGACCCCTCTGAAGGCCGAGAGACCATCACTTTGGTGGAAGGTCTAAGCCGGCCGGCCTTGGAAAGGCCATCTGATTCTGTAAGTTGCCTGTGGGCGACGCGAGGTCGCCGCCGTTTTTGGTTTTTTCTTTTTGTCTCAAGTCTTGTGTCTGCTCTTGTTGTGTTTGCTATTATTCTAGAAATGGGATAATCTGCTGGGTGTGTAAGTGTGGAACTGCTGCATTTGTGTATTCTGAGATTGTGGGTTTATTCTGGCAGTGGCTGTGAGAGGACGGCTGTCTATGGCCTCACAGTCTGCACCCCAAAAAGATGTTTCAAGGGAGACCCTGGAAGGAGTGCCCAGGGTACAGAACAGTCAAAAAGACCTGGCTGTTGCCTGGCAGAGTGAAGGAGAGAGAGAGAGTGTTCTCTCTGCCAGAGCGGGAGTGGATGTGGAATCCCACCCCTATCAGGAAAAAGAGTCAATGTGGAATCCGACCCCGTCAGAAAGTGGCGTTTGGCTGGTTGTGTTTTGGTCACGTGACAGACTGTGTGTGTGTGTGTGTGTGTTAACCCTTTGCCGACTGTAGACTTGGACTGACGTCAGGACAGAATTTGTCAGCAATGGTTTTAAAAAAAGGAAAAAAAGAGAAAAAAAAACCACCAGGCCGGTCCTCCCCAGGCTGCTCAAAAGAGCTCTGAAATCCAGAGCTGCAGCAGTGGTGCTGAGGTTCTGAGTTCTGCAGACACAGCAGCAACGGAGGCTGTCTGTGCCCTGCGAGTGAGTTGTAAAATGCTGATAGTAAGTGCGGCGGCCTGTCAGACCCGCCTGGCGCCCCGGAATAGCCGTGAAGCCTGCCACAGCTGGGGAGGGGCCAACTGTGGCCGCCGTCCCTCCTTTGGCTTCCCCCTGGAGTCTGCCCGCACTCCCTTGTGGCTGTGCGCCCGCCGTGGGGCACACAGAGAAGTTCCCCCGCCCTGCCGCACAGGCGCCTTGCGTTTCCAAAGCTCGGGAGGCCGCCGTTGCCTCTGGCCAAGAGAGCTCCGTGGATGCCTGTGTGTGGGGTGGCGGACGCCGCCGCCTCCGGGGGCTCAAGCCATGCCGGAAAACAAGTGGTTAAATTCCCCCTCCCTGCCAGTGTTTGTTTGCCACTCCCACATTTCGCCGTGGCGCGGCGGAGACTCGGCGCTTGGCTCCTCCCTGTCCATTCGCCGTTACTGAGAAAATCCTGGTTAGTTTCTTTCCCTCCGCTGACTAGTATGCTTGAGTTCAGCGGGTTGCCGCGTCTGATCTGAGGACGCCACAAGGTTCCCTGGTTGCTTCTCATTTCCCTGTCCCCTGTATCCTGTCTCTTGTTAACTGTTAACAGAAAAAATTGTGTTCATTTTGAGATATCAGTGTGCAGCCAGATGTAAGAGCTGCACCCCCTTCTCTGCCCCGTGTTTTTTCTCTTCTCAGGCATCGCCCTGAGCTGCTAGCAGTGAATCTGTTTTAAGCTCCGGTGAGGGAGATATACAAGGTAAGGAGCACCTACGAGTCTAACTGCCAGGCTCTGATGAAGGATAGAGGTCTGCAAAGAAGAACTGAGAGCAAAGCTTCAGCAGACTCAAAAGAAATAGGTTAACAGTAAAAAGAGGTAAACTATGAAAAAAGTTAAGTGACAGAATATAGATGTAATAATTAGATAACATTCAAAGTAAGCAAAGACAAGAAAGAGATATATATAGATAGAAAGAGAGACATTATATGAGATCTCCATTGCAGTTAAGAAATAGGAGCAAAGAGAGATAAATGACAAAGACTAGAACCGAGCAAAGTGACACTTGCTAATAATACTAGCACTTAGAGATGATCTGTAAGAAATAAGGAGCCAGAAAATTTTCTAAAAAAGATAAGAGAAATGAAATGCTGGTCACAAACGTCAGGGAAACTAGAAAACTTAGTACCTGGCAACAAGAAAAAAGAAAGCTTTTGGCTAAAGATCAGAGTGTTTGCTGTTGAAAAAGAAGAGCACTGGGTGAGAGACTGTCCTAACAAAAAGAAGAGGAGCCCCCCCCCCTCAAGACAAAACCCTTCACCTGTTCGTGGCTATAAGTAAAGAGACTGGTGGCCTACCTGTTGATGCAGCTAAAAAGAGACTGTGTTTTCATATTCCTCCACTGACCAATGCAAAGCAAGTTTAAAAGGTCCCTGGACACTACAGGTCTTTGCAAACTGTGGATTCCAGGTTTTGCTGCATTAAAAAGATAAACAGCCCTTCGTATAAGAAATAAAGAACAACCTTGGATGGCCTTAGATGCTATTGAGACTGCCCTAATGTTGTCCCCAACTTTGGGACTCCTAAATGTGACTGAGAACAAAAGTATTGCCAAAGAGGTTCTTACTCAGAAATTGGGACCCTAAAAGACCAGTGGCACTTGGAAAAATTAGACCTGGTGACTGAGGGATGGCCTGCTTGTCTGCACATAATGGCTTTTGGTCAGGGACACATGATCCAATTGTTTCCCTGACTGATGGACACATTATTAGAGCTTTTTGTTGACAGAACAAGTGACCTTCACTTCCCCTGCTAACCTGCTGAGTCTTCACCTACTCATCACTGCTCTGACATTCTAGCAGAAGGAACTTTGGCTCAGAAGGCTGAACTCCTGGCGCTAACCCAAGCCCTGCGGTTGGCTGAAGGCAGAGACATCAAAGACAAAGAAGAAATTCTGGCCCTCCTAGAAGCTCCTGAATGAACTGGGTGAGTTGGGGTATCGGGTATCGGCTAAGAAAGCTCAGTTACCGAGGTGCCAAAACGACGGAAAGCGGTGGCTCACCGAAGCCAAGAAAAAAGACTGTGATGCTGATCCCAACCCCCACCACCCCGCGCCAAGTACGTGAGTTTCTGGGGACGGTGGGCTTTTGCAGACTCTGGACTAAAGAAAAAGTCCCATTCACCTGGACTGAGAAACACCAAAAAGCCTTTGACAGCATAAAGGCAGCCCTGCTTGCAGCCCCCGCTCTGGCTTTGCCAGATTTGACTAAGCCTTTTACCTTATATGTTGATGAGCTGCAATGGCCCTGCTTGTTAAAGACCCTGACAAGCTTACCCTGGGTCAGCATGTGACTATACCCACTACCAGAATTTGTTGCTGAATGATTGAGTAACTTTTGCTCCACCTGCCATCCTCAATCCTGCCACCTCCCCTTGGCGGATGACTCCACTCCTGTACATCAATGTGCTGATGAAACTGGAACAAGGAGAGATCTGACTGATCAGCCTTGGTGTGCCTGCCTGGTACACGGATGGCAGCAGCTTTGTCACAGGAGCAGCAGTAGCAGATGGAAAGCAGCTCATATCCATGGGGCCACCTACCAACAGAGGGGGCTACTTACCTCAGCAGGTAAAGATCAAATCAGCCTTGGCCTGAAAGTTTAAACTGGTACACGGATGGCAGTGGCCTCATGGTTAAAGGTAAGCGGAAGGCGGGGACAGCAGTGCAGCAGTGGACAAAAAGCAGGTGATCTAGGCCAGCAGCCTCCCTAAAGGGACTTCAGCCCAGAAAGCTGAACTTGTGGTTTTGATACAAGCTTTATAAATGACACTGACAGCAGGTATGCTTTTGCCACTGTATGGAACAATACAAACAAAGAAAGCTGTTGACATTTGCAGAAGACGTTCTCAATATGGATAAATGAGACTGCTCACATAGTCATCAAGAAGATTATTAAAGAAAATTTTTCCAAGGTTCAGAGTGCCAAAGGCAATAGTGTCAGATAATGACCCTGCTATGTTGCCCAGGTATGTCAGGGTGTGGCCAAGCATTTAGAGGTCAAATAAAAATTACATTGTGTGTATAGACCTCAGAGCTCAGGATAGATAAAAATTAGTCTAAAACTCTAAGACAGACCTTGATAAAATTAATCGTGGAGACTGGCATGGACTTGGTGTTCCTTCCCTATGCCCTATTTCTTGATTCAGTTTTACTCTGTTTATGATCCTTTATGAGACTCCTATGCCCATCACTGTCTTAACCTATGTTGTTAAACTAGCTATTGAGACTGACGGTAAAGACTGGGTGACCCTCCTTCCCTTTGTGCTTCTCAGAGTCCGAAACACACCTGGACGTTTCGGTCTTACTTCTTATGAAATTCTACATGGGGGACCGCCCCCCCTTGACTAAGTCTAGCAGGATATTGGATCCCTGTGTTGACTCTTTCTACACCCTGCTCTGTTGCCCAGCTCCAGCAAACAGACCCAACGACTAAAAAGAAAAAGATGGGGAGCCCCGAGGATGACCTAATTGGAATCCCATTCCCAGATCACAGCAGCGAGCTCCTGAGCTGCCTAAACGAGCAGCGCCAGCTGGGTCATCTGTGCGACCTCACCATCAGGACACAGGGTTTTGAGTACCAAACCCACAGGGCTGTGCTGGCTGCCTGTAGCCACTACTTCAAGAGGCTCTTTACAGAAGAGAGAGAGAGAACAGTAATAAAAACAGAGAGTGTTGAAACGGCTTCTGGGGGAGCAAAAGCCAGTGTGTGTGAGCTGAACTTTGTAGGGCCGGAGGCCCTAAGTGCCCTGCTCGAGTTTGCTTACACAGCCACACTGACCACCAGCAACGCCAATGTGCCGGCTGTACTCCAAGCTGCTCGGCTACTGGAAATCCCATGTGTCGTCACTACTTGCTTGGAGATTTTGCAAGGCAGTGGACTGGAAGCCCCCAGCCCAGATAAAGATGACTGTGAGCGAGGCCGACAGTACCTGGAGGCTTTTGCCACTGCCACCCCCACAGCCTCAACCTCAAAAATGCTCAACCCACCAGGCTACGGGCTGGCCCAGAGTAACGAACCTCCACTATCATCAGAAGAGCTGGGCTCAGATGAAGATCTCATTGACCCTGACCTGAGGGCTTACCTAAGTTCGCTGCACCAGGATGCCCTGACACCAGGCCTAAATGACCAAAACAAGCTAGTGCCTAAACGCCTTTCACAGATGCCCCAAGAGTGCCCAGTCTGTCACAAGATAATCCACGGGGCAGGCAAACTGCCTCGGCACATAAGGACCCACAATGGTGAAAAGCCTTTTGCCTGTGAGGTCTGCGGTATCCGCTTCACCAGGAATGATAAGCTGAAGATCCACATGCGAGAGCACACAGGAGAGCGACCCTACTCATGCCCCCACTGTCCAGCCCGCTTCCTGCATAACTACGACCTCAAAAACCATATGCATCTGCACACAGGGGGCCGGCTCTATGAATGCCACCTGTGCCACAAGGCCTACGCTAAGGAAGGCCATCTACAGCGCCATCTAAAAAATCAGAACTACCACAAAAATAATGTGGCCATCTCATCCCCTGCTGGCCACGACCTCCCCAATGGCCACATAGACTAAGAGCTTTCTTAAGTTTTAGAACTAATCCTAATATGACTCAATCCTGTTGGTTATGTACAGCTATGGATGTTGATCTTAGAACTATAAAACGGTCTATTTTTGACTTCCCTGTCCAAAGTGATGTTACAAAACAGAAAGAGATTGGACTCTGTGGAGGGGGATAAATGCAGGACTCGCTCTAAGATTAGAGCTATTCACTAAAAGAAGGGGGGAATGAAAGAAGAAAAGCTGAACTCTCCATGAACTCTCCAACTCAGAGTTCTCTTACCCCTCCCATCTAGAGGTTGTTCCCGGAACACACCTGAACTTTTTACCTCAGAGTACATTCTTGAACTCTTCACCCCAGAGTCCGACCCCTCCCAAGTGAGAACGGTTCCAGGAGCATTTCTGAGATAAGGGTCTCCTGGAGCGAACTCAGTCCAACCCCTCCTAACTGAAGACTGTTCCAAGAACATTTTTGAGATAGGGGCCTCCTGGTACTACCCCAGAATGTTCCAATAGATTGAGTACATTGCCACAATATAGGACACGACCCCTTGGTTATGTAAAGCTCCTTGGCAGAACACCTTGGTGACGTAAAACTTGTACTTTTCTCCTTACCCTTCTCCTATAAAAGCCTGTGACAAGTCTGGGCCAATTGCCGAATCTCCTCTGCACCTTGCTGGCTGCATGAGTTTAGACCCCAGATATCTGGTATATGTGCTTTTTGTGTGCTTTCTTGTCGTTGCTGTATTAAATCTTACTCTCTATACATCTTAAGTTCGGTCTCAGTGTCTTCTTGGGTGCGCGGCTGACCCGAGGCTTGAGTAAGTGCCTCCCTTTGGGAGTCCTGGAGTCTTTCACTACCAGCAACAAAATGGTGGCCCATCTCCAGTTCCAGGAGATCAGACAGACAGACAAACAGAGAGACAGACAGACAGACAAAGATAAGGATGGCAGCCCTGCCTGGTCTTTCTTTCTTTCTTATCCTTTTTAAAAAATGTTTATTTATTTATTTATTTATTTATTTATTTATTTATTTATTTATTAAATATAAGTACACTGTAGCTATCTTCAGATACTCCAAAAGAGGGTGTCAGATTCTGGAGAATCTAAATCCCTCTTATGGTCTGCATATGATGTACATAAACACAGCCTCACATATACTTCTAAAAATTTAAAGATGGGTGGGGCCACAGAAAGGGATCAACAATTAACAGCATTGTCTCCTCTTCCAGAGAACCTTGGATAAACTACCAGCAACTATATGGTGGCCCATCTCCAGTTCCAGGGTATCAGACAGACAGACAGACAGACAGAGATAAGAATGGAGGCCTGCCTGGTCTTTCTTTCTTTCTTATACTTTTAAAAAAATGTTTATTTTTTTATTTATTTATGTATTTATGTATTTATTACATATAAGTACACTGTAGCTGTCTTCAGACACTCCAGAAGAGGGTGCCAGATTCTGGAGAATCTAAATCCCTCTTATGGTCTGCATATGATGTACATAAACACAGCCTCACATATACTTCTAAAAATTTAAAGATGTGTGGGAGCACTGAAAGGGCTCAAAAATTAACAGCATTGTCTCCTCTAACAGAGAACCTGGGATCAACTACCAGCAACTATATGGTGGCCCATCTCCAGTTCCAGGGGATCAGGCAGACAAAGAGACAGACAGACAAGGGTGGCAGTCCTACCTGGTTTTTCTTTCTTTCTTATCCTTTTTAAAAAAAGGTTATTTATTTATTTATGTATTTATAAGATATAAGTACACTGTAGCTGTCTTCAGACACTCCAGAAGAGGGTGTCAGATTCTGGAGAATATAAATCCCTCTTATGGTCTGCATATGATGGACATAAACACAGATTCACATACACTTCTAAAAATTTAAGATGGGTGGGGCCACTGAAAGGGCTCAACAATTAACAGCATTGTCTCTTCTTCCAGAAAACCTGGGATCAACTACCAGCAACTATATGGTGGCCCATCTCCAGTTCCAGCTGATCAGACAGACAGACAGACAGACAGAGATAAGGAGGGCAGGCCTGCCTGGTTTTTCTTTCTTTCTTATCCTTTTAAAATAATGTTTATTTATTTATTTATTTATTTATTTATTTATTTATGTATTTATTAGATATAAGTACACTGAAGCTCTCTTCAGACACTCTAGAAGATGGTGTCATATTCTGGAGAATCTAAATCCCTCTTATGGTCTGCATATGATGTACATAAACACGGCCTCACATATACTTCTAAAAATTTAAAGATGTGTGGGCCCACTGAAAGGGCTCAACAATTAAAAGCATTGTCTCCTTTTCCAGAGAACCTGGGATCAACTACAAGCAACTCTATGGTGGCCCATCTCCAGTTCCAGAGGATCAGACAGACAGACAGACAGACAGAGATAAGGATGGCAGTCCTGCCTGGTCTTTCTTTCTTTCTTATCCTTTATAAAAAATGTTTGTTTATTTATTTATTTATTTATTTATTTATTTATTTATTAGATATAAGAACACTGTAGCTATCTTCAGACACTCCAGAAGAGGGTGTCAGATTCTGGAGTATCGATATCCCTCTTATGGTCTGCATATGAATTACATAAACACAGCCTCACATATACTTCTAAAAATTAAAATATGTGTGGGGCCACTTAAAGGTCTCAACAATTAACAGCATTGTCAACTCTACCAGAGATCCTGGGATCAACTACCAGCAACTATATGGTGGCCCATCTCCAGTTCCAGGTGATCAGACAGACAGACAGACAGACAAGGATAATGATGGTAGGCCTACCTGGTCTTTCTTTCTTTCTTATCCTTTTTAAAAAATGTTTATTCATATATTTATGTATTTATTAGATACAAGTACAATGTAGCTGTCTTCAAACAATCAAGAAGAAGGTATCAGATTCTGGAGAATCTAAATCCCTCTTATGGTCTGCATATGATGTACATAAACACAGCCTCAACTTTACTTCTAAAAATTTAAAGATGGGTGGGGCCACTGAAATGGCTCAACAATTAACAGCATTGTCTCCTCTTCCAGAGAGCCTGGGATCAACTTCCAGCAAATATATGGTGGCCCATCTCCAGTTCCAGGGTATCAAACAGACAGACAGACAGACAGAGTTAAGGATGGAGGCCTGCCTGGTCTTTCTTTCTTTCTTATCCTTTTTAAAAATATTTAATTTTTATATATGTATTTATTAGATATAAGTAAACTGTATCTGTTTCAGACACTCCAGAAGAGGTTGTCAGATTCTGGAGAATCTAAATCCCTCTTATGTTCTGAATATGATGTACATAAACACAGCCTCACATATACTTCTAAAAATTAAAAATGGGTGGGGCCACTGAAAGGGCTCAACAATTAACAGCATTGTCTACTCTTCCAGAGAACCTGGGATCAACTACCAGCTCCTACAAGGTGGCCCATCTCCAGTTCCAGGGGATTAGACAGACAGACAGACAGACAGAGATAATGATGGCAGGCCTGCCTGGTCTTTCTTTCTTTCTTAACCTTTTTAAAAAATATTTATTTATTTATTTATTTATTTATTTATTTATTTATTTATTTATTTCTTAGATATAAGTATACTGTAGCTGTCTTCAGACACTCCAGAGGAGGGTGTCAGATTCTGGAGAATGTAAATCCCTCTTATGGTCTGCATATGATGTACATAAACACAGCCTCACATATACTGAGCTCAGGTGTCACAGGCCAACTGCTGGAATTTCTGAGTACCACCTAGAGAGAGAAAAGCTATGCTGTGGTTTCTTAATTTATGTATTTTATTATTTCTATTTGTTGTTTTGTTTTGTTTTATTTGTTTTTAGAGAAGTCCTCAGTCTGTAGCATTGGCTGACCCAGGACTGCCTACTTGTGTTAATTAGGGTTTCACAGCTGAGAACAGACACCAAGAGCAAGGTAAGGCTTAGAAAACCCTACATTCAGTGGTGGCTCAAGCTCTTAATGAGAGCACTCTGTAGGTAGAGGCAGTCAGTTTCTGAGTTCGAGGCCACCCTGGTGAAAGACAGGGCTAGGGTAGGGGCTAGGGTGAGGAAAGAAAGAAAGAAAGAAAGAAAAAGTTTTTATAAAAGTTTTATAAAAAGTGTTAAAGTTTTTAAAAATTAAAAAAAAAAAAATACCAGATCACCATCACACAGCATTGGCTGTCTTCAGGTGTATCCTTTCAGCCTCCAAAACAAAAAACAATGGCTGGCTGTCTTCAGGTGTATCCTATTCTCGAGTCTTATTTCCAACCTTAGAGCTGGGCTGAGCTGCCTCATTATGTAATTGCAAACCTTCCTTGGTTTGTCTTTTCCATTTCTAAGACTAACAGGCCTTTTTCTATTTATTGAATATGCTCATGACTGTCCTTTAGATATAGTAAATATAACTGTTGCTTATAAAACTTGTTTTCTAGGAATTTTTAAAGGGCAATGGCAGAGTTTATTTATAAAAAAATATTTTGCATTTATTTATTTGTGTGAGTGATGAAGCTCAGGTCTTCAAACTCGTCAGGAGGTATGATTACCTCCCCTCTCTCTCAACCCCTCTCTCTCCTCTCTCAATGATTGTGTAAGAATGTTTTGCATGTGTATGCTGTGCCCACAGACTCCAGAACAGAGTATTAGATCCCCTGGAACTGGAGATGGGCCACCATATATAATACTGGTAATTGAGCCCAGGTTCTCTGGAAGAGGAGACAATGCTCTTAATTGTTGAGCCCTCTCGGTAGCCACATCTTTTTTCTTTCTTTTTTTTTTTGAGTTTATGTGAGGCTGTGTTTATATACATCATATGCAGACAATAAGAATGATTTAGATTCTTCAGAATCTGACACCCTCTTCTGGACTGTCTGAAGATAGCTACAGCATACTAAAATATAATAAATAAATAAATCTTTAAAAAGAAAAGGAAAAGTAAAAAAGAAAGATCAGGCCTGCCATATGCATGTTCATAGAGGAAAATGGAAGAGACCCCAATCTAACCTCAGCAGGGTGCTTCCTTCTGGATGGTAGCTCACAGTTTCATCCCAGCAAGACAGGCAAATCACTGAGTTCAAGGACAGTAAGGTTCAGGACAGCCAAGGTTAGGAAGGAAAAGGGTCTATGTTGAGAATACAAACCGACAAAACAACAACTAGGAAAAAGAAGTGAAAGTTTAACTTGGGGTAGGGTACCAACAAGAGAAAGCTTTCTGTTACCACTTACAAACACCAGTAGCCTTGCACCCTTCTGCCCAGGTCCCTGCCTTCCTTTCTAGGAATTCTAAGGATGCCAGGGGGTGGGGGAATCCAGATTAACTTTTTAAAAACAAAGACTTGGTCTTTGATGTCTATAGGAAGCCCTTCTCAGTGCCTTTAACTACCACTGAACTTTCAGGCCTGTGACTCAACTGTAACAAGGAACAGGGCTAAGAACCTGCAGCCTTTGAAAACAACTATTTTTTTAAAGTGGGGGACACAAATCAGCAGTAGAACCCCTCAGGTTCAGCCATAATACTTGTTAGGGAAAGAGCCTCAATGTCCGGAGCTGAGGTCTCATGGGTGAACTGCTTCAAGCTCTGAGTATCATTGAAAGAAAGAAAAGATATCATGTGGTTGCTTAATTTATTTATTTTATTATTTCTATTTTTTGTTTTCTTTTGTTTTGTTTTAGAAAAGGCCTCAGTCTGTAGCTATGGCTGACCTAGGACAGACTACACGTGTTAATTAGGGTTTCACAGCTGAGAAACAGACCATACCTATGTAAGACTTAGAAAACACAACAATCAGTGGTGGCTCGAGGTCTTAATGAGAGCACTCTGGAGGCAGAGGCAGTCAGTTTTTGAGATCGAGGCCAGCCTGGTTAAAGACAGGGATAGGCAGGGCTAGGCAAGGCAGGGCTGGGCTAGGCTAGGCTAGGCAAGGGGCTGGGCTAGTCAAGGCAAGGGACTAGGCTAGGCTACTCAAGGGGCTAGGCAAGACAGACAGACAGAGAGAAAGACAGACAAGGATGGCAGGCCTGCCTGGTTTTTCTTTCTTTCTTATCCCTTTTAAAAAATGTTTATTTATTTATTTATTTATTTATTTATTTATTTATGTATTTATTAGATATAAGTACACTGTAGCTGTCTTCAGACACTCCAGAAGAGGGTGTCAGATTCTGGAGAATCTATATCCCTCTTATGGTCTGCATATGATGTACATAAACACAGCCTCACATTTACTTCTAAAAATTTAAACATGTGTGGGGCCAATGAAAGGGATCAACAATTAACAGCATTGTCTCCTCTTATAGATAACCTGGGATCAACTACCAGCAACTATTTGGTGGCCCATCTCCAGTTCCAGGGGATCAGACAGACAGACAGACATACAGACAGATAGAGTTAAAGATGGCAGGCCTACCTGGTCTTTCATTCTTTCTTATCCTTTTTAAAAAATGTTTATTAATTTAAGTATGTATTTATTAGATTTAAGTACACTGTAGCTGTCTTCAAACACTACCGAAGAGGGTGTCAGATTCTGGAGAATCTATATCCCTCTTATGGTCTGCATATGATGTACATGAACACAGCCTCACATATACTTCTAAAAATTTAAAGATGGGTGGGGCCACTGAAAAGCTCAACAATTAACAGCACTTACTCCTCTTCCAGAGAACCTGGGATCAACTACCAGCAATTATATGGTGGCCCATCTCCATTTCCAGGGGATCAGACAAACAGACAGACAAGGATGGCAGGCTTGCCTGGTCTCTCTTTCTTTATTATCCTTTTTTAAAAATGTTCATTTGTTTATTTATGAATTTATTAGATATAAGTACACTGTAGCTGTCTTCAGACACTCCAGAAGAGGGTGTCAGATTCTGGAGAATCTAAATCCCTCTTATGGTCTGCATATTCGGTACATAAACACAGCCTCGCATATACTTCTAAAAATTTAAAGATGGGTGGGGCCACTGAAAGGGCTCAATAATTAACAGCATTGTCTCCTCTTCCAGAGAACCTGGGATCAACTACAAGCAACTCTATGGTGGCCCATCTCCAGGTCCAGAGGATCAGACAGACAGACAGACAGACAGAGATAAGGATGGCAGGCCTGCCTGGTCTTTCTTTCTTTCTTATCTTTTTAAAAAAATGTTTATTTCTTTATTTATGTATTTATTAGATATAAGTACACTGTATCCGTCATAGAAACTCCAAAAGACGGTGTCAGATTCTGGAGAATATAAATCCCTCTTTAAGGGTCTGAATATGATGTACATAAACACAGCATCACATTTACTTCTAGAAATTTAAAGATGGGTGGGGCCACTGAAAGGGCTGAACAATTAACAGCATTGTCTCCTCTTCAGAAGACCTGGGATCAACTATCAGCAACAAAATGCTGGCCCATCTCCAGTTCCAGGAGATCAGACAGACAGACAAACAGAGAGACAGACAGACAGACAAAGATAAGGATGGCAGCCCTGCCTGGTCTTTCTTTCTTTCTTATCCTTTTTAAAAAATTTTTATTTATTTATTTATTTATTTATTTATTTATTTATTTATTTATTTATTAGATATAAGTACACTGTAGCTATCTTCAGACACTCCAGAAGAGGTTGTCAGATTCTGGAGAATCTAAATCCCTCTTATGGTCTGCATATTTGGTACATAAACACAGCCTCGCATATACTTCTAAAAATTTAAAGATGGGTGGGGCCACTGAAAGGGCTCAACAATTAACAGCATTGTCTCCTCTTCCAGAGAACGTGGGATCAACTACAAGCAACTCTATGGTGGCCCATCTCCAGTTCCAGAGGATCAGACAGACAGACAGACAGACAGAGATAAGGATGGCAGGCCTGCCTGGTCTTTCTTTCTTTCTTATCGTTTTAAAAAAATGTTTATTTCTTTATTTATGTATTTATTAGATATAAGTACACTGTATCTGTCATAGACACTCCAAAAGACGGTGTCAGATTCTGGAGAATATAAATCCCTCTTTAATGGTGTGAATATGATGTACATAAACACAGCATCACATTTACTTCTAGAAATTATAAAGATGGGTGGGGCCACTGAAAGGGCTGAACAATTAACAGCATTGTCTCCTCTTCAGAAGACCTGGGATCAACTACCAGCAACAAAATGGTGGCCCATCTCCAGTTCCAGGAGATCAGACAGACAGACAAACAGAGAGACAGACAGACAGACAAAGATAAGGATGGCAGCCCTGCCTGGTCTTTCTTTCTTTCTTATCCTTTTTAAAAAATGTTTGTTTATTTATTTATTTATTTATTTATTTATGTATTTATTAGATATAAGTACACTGTAGCTATCTTCAGACACTACAGAAGAGGGTGTCAGATTCTGGAGAATCTAAATCCCTCTTATGGTCTGCATATGATGTACATAAGCACAGCCTCACATATACTTCTAAAAATTTAAAGATGGGTGGGGCCACAGAAAGGGATCAACAATTAACAGCATTGTCTCCTCTTCCAGAGAACCTTGGATAAACTACCAGCAACTATATGGTGGCCCATCTCCACTCCCAGGGGATCTGACAGACAGACAGACAGACAGAGATAAGGATGGAGGCCTGCGTGGTCTTTCTTTCTTTCTTATACTTTAAAAAAATGTTTATTTATTTATTTATTTATTTATTTATTTATTTATTTATTATATATAAGTACACTGTAGCTGTCTTCATACACTCCTGAAGAGGGTGTCAGATTTTGGAGAATCTAAATCCCTCTTATGGTCTGCATATGATGTACATAAACACAGCCTCACATATACTTCTAAAAATTTAAAGAGGTGTGGGGCCACTGAAAGGGATCAACAATTAACAGCATTGTCTCCTCTACCAGAGAACCTGGGATCAACTACCAGCAATTATATGGTGGCCCATCTCCAGTTCCAGGGGATCAGGCAGACAAAGAGACAGACAGGCAAGGGTGGCAGGCCTCCCTGGTTTTTCTTTCTTTCTTACCCTTTTTAAAAAATGTTTATTTATTTATTTATGGATTTATTAGATATAAGTACACTGTAGCTGTCTTCAGACACTCCAGAAGAGGGTGTCAGATTCTGGAGAATATAAATCCCTCTTATGGTCTGCATATGATGGACATAAACACAGATTCACATACACTTCTAAAAATTTAAGATGGGTGGGGCCACTGAAAGGGCTCAACAATTAACAGCATTGTCTCTTCTTCCAGAGAACCTGGGATCAACTACCAGCAACTATATGGTGGCCCATCTCCAGTTCCAGGGGATCAGACAGACAGACAGACAGACAGAGATAAGGAGGGCAGGCCTGCCTGGTTTTTCTTTCTTTCTTATCCTTTTAAAATAATGTTTATTTATTTATTTATTTATTTATTTATTTATTTATTTATTTATTTATTTATTAGATATAAGTACACTGTAGTTGTCTTCAGACACTCCAGAAGAGGGTGTCAGATTCTGGACAATCTAAATCCCTCTTATGGTCTGCATATGATGTACATAAACACAGCCTAACATATACTTCTAAAAATTTAAAGATAGGTGGAGCCACTGAAAGGGATCAACAATTAACAGCATTGTCTCTTCTTCCAGAGAACCTGGGATCAACTAACAGCAACTATATGGTGGCCCATCTCCAGTTCCAAGGGATCAGACAGACAGACAGACAGACTGACAGAGATAAGGATGGAGGCCTGCCTGGTTTTTCTTTCTTTCTTATCCTTTTAAAATAATGTTTATTTATTTATTTATTTATTTATTTATTTATTTATTTATTTATGGATTTATTAGATATAAGTACACTGTAGCTGTCTTCAGACACTCCAGAAGAGGGTGTCAGATTCTGGAGAATCTAAATCCCTCTTATGGTCTGCATATGATGTACATAAGCACAGCCTCACATATACTTCTAAAAATTTAAAGATGGGTGGGGCCACAGAAAGGGATCAACAATTAACAGCATTGTCTCCTCTTCCAGAGAACCTTGGATAAACTACCAGCAACTATATGGTGGCCCATCTCCACTCCCAGGGGATCTGACAGACAGACAGACAGACAGAGATAAGGATGGAGGCCTGCGTGGTCTTTCTTTCTTTCTTATACTTTTTAAAAAAATGTTTATTTATTTATTTATTTATTTATTTATTTATTATATATAAGTACACTGTAGCTGTCTTCATACACTCCTGAAGAGGGTGTCAGATTCTGGAGAATCTAAATCCCTCTTATGGTCTGCATATGATGTACATAAACACAGCCTCACATATACTTCTAAAAATTTAAAGAGGTGTGGGGCCACTGAAAGGGCTCAACAATTAACAGCATTGTCTCCTCTACCAGAGAACCTGGGATCAACTACCAGCAATTATATGGTGGCCCATCTCCAGTTCCAGGGGATCAGGCAGACAAAGAGACAGACAGGCAAGGGTGGCAGGCCTCCCTGGTTTTTTTTTCTTTCTTATCCTTTTTAAAAAATGTTTATTTATTTATTTATGGATTTATTAGATATAAGTACACTGTAGCTGTCTTCAGACACTCCAGAAGAGGGTGTCAGATTCTGGAGAATATAAATCCCTCTTATGGTCTGCATATGATGGACATAAACACAGATTCACATACACTTCTAAAAATTTAAGATGGGTGGGGCCACTGAAAGGGCTCAAAAATTAACAGCATTGTCTCTTCTTCCAGAGAACCTGGGATCAACTACCAGCAACTATATGGTGGCCCATCTCCAGTTCCAGGGGATCAGACAGACAGACAGACAGACAGAATTAAGGAGGGCAAGCCTGCCTGGTTTTTCTTTCTTTCTTATCCTTTTAAAATAATGTTTATTTATTTATTTATTTATTTATTTATTTATTTATTTATTTATTAGATATAAGTACACTGTAGTTGTCTTCAGACACTCCAGAAGAGGGTGTCAGATTCTGGAGAATCTAAATCCCTCTTATGGTCTGCATATGATGTACATAAACACAGCCTAACATATACTTCTAAAAATTTAAAGATAGGTGGAGCCACTGAAAGGGCTCAATAATTAACAGCATTGTCTCTTCTTCCAGAGAACCTGGGATCAACTAACAGCAACTATATGGTGGCCCATCTCCAGTTCCAAGGGATCAGACAGACAGACAGACAGACTGACAGAGATAAGGATGGAGGCCTGCATGGTCTTTCTTTCTTTCTTATACTTTTAAAAAAATGTTTATTTATTTATTTATTTATTTATTTATTTATTTATTTATTTATTAGATATAAGTACACTTTAGCTGTCTTCAGACACTCTAGAAGAGGGTGTCATCTTCTGGAGAATCTAAATCCCTCTTATGGTCTGCATATGATGTACATAAACACAGCCTCACATATACTTCTAAAAATTTAAAGATGGGTGGGCCCACTGAAAGGGCTCAACAATTAACAGCATTGTCTCTTCTTCCAGAGAACGTGGGATCAACTACCAGCAACTATATGGTGGCCCATCTCAAGTTCCAGGGGATAAGACAGACAGACAGACAGACAGAGATAAGGATGGCAGGCCTGCCTGATTTTTCTTTCTTTCTTATCCTTTTAAAAAAATGTTTATTTATTTATTTATTTATTTATTCATTTATTCATTTATTTATTTATTTATGTATTTAAGATATAAGTACACTGTAGCTGTCTTCAGACTCTCCAGAAGAGGGTGTCAGATTCTGGAGAATCAATATCCCTCTTATGGTCTACATATGATGTACATGAACACAGCCTCACATATACTTCTAAAAATTTAAAGATGGGTGGTGCCACTGAAAGGGCTCAACAACTAACAGCATTGTCTCCTCTTCCAGAGAACCTGGGATCAACTACCAGCAACTATATGGTGGCCCATCTCCAGTTCCAGGGTATCTGACAGATAGACAGACAGACAGACAGACAGACAGACAAGGTGGCAGGCCTGCCTGGTCTTTCTTTCTTTCTTATTCTTTTTAAAAAATGTTTATTTATTTATTTATGTATTTATTAGATATAAGTACACTGTAGTTGTCTTCAGACGCTCTAGAAGAGGGTGTCATATTCTGGAGAATCTAAATCCCTCTTATGGTCTGCATATGATGTACATAAACACAGCCTCACATATACTTCTAAAAATTTAAAGATGGGTGGTGCCACTGAAAGGGCTCAACAACTAACAGCATTGTCTCCTCTTCCAGAGAACCTGGGATCAACTACCAGCAACTATATGGTGGCCCATCTCCAGTTCCAGGGTATCTGACAGATAGACAGACAGACAGACAGACAGACAGACAAGGTGGCAGGCCTGCCTGGTCTTTCTTTCTTTCTTATTCTTTTTAAAAAATGTTTATTTATTTATTTATGTATTTATTAGATATAAGTACACTGTAGTTGTCTTCAGACGCTCTAGAAGAGGGTGTCATATTCTGGAGAATCTAAATCCCTCTTATGGTCTGCATATGATGTACATAAACACAGCCTCACATATACTTCTAAAAATTTAAAGAAGGGTGGGGCCACTCTAAAAGCTCAACAATTAACAGCATTGTCTCCTCTTCCAGAGTACCTGGGATCAGCTACCAGCAACTATATGGTGGCACATCTCAAGTTGCAGGGGATCAGACAGACAGACAGACAGACAGACAGTGATAAGGATAGTAGGCCTGCCTGATTTTTCTTTCTTTCTTATCTTTTTAAAAAATGTTTATTTATTTATTTATTTATTTATTTATTTATTTATGTACTTATTAGATATAAGTACACTCTATCTGTCTTCAGACTCTCCAGAAGAGGGTGTCAGATTCTGAGGAATATATATCCCTCTTATGGTCTGCATATGATGTACATAAACACAGCCTCACATATACTTCTAAAAATTTAAAGATGGGTGGGGCCACTGAAAGGGCTCAACAATTAACAGCATTGTCTCCTCTTCCAGAGGACCTGGGATCAACTACCAGCAACTATATTGTGGCCCATCTCCAGTTCCAGGGGATCAGACAGACAGACAGACAGACAGTGATAAGGATGGCAGTCCTGCCTGGTCTTTCTTTCTTTCTTATCCTTTTTATAAAAAAATGTTTGTTTATTTATTTATTTATTTATTTATTTATTTATTTATTTATTTATTTATTTATTTATTAGATATAAGTACACTGTAGCTGTTCAGACACTCCAGAAGAGGGTGTCAGATTCTGGAGAATCTAAATCCCTCTTATGGTCTGCATATGATGTACATAAACACAGCCTCACATATACTTCTAAAAATTTAAAGAAGGGTGGGGCCACTCTAAAAGCTCAACAATCTCAGCATTGTCTCCTCTTCCAGAGTACCTGGGATCAACTACCAGCAACTATATGGTGGCCCATCTCCAGTTCCAGGGGATCATACAGACAGACATACAGACAGTGATAAGGATGGCAGGCCTGCCTGGTCTTTCTTTCTTTCTTATCCTTTTTAAAAAATGTATATTTATATATTTATTTATGGATTTATTAGATATTAGTACACTGTAGCTGTCTTCAGACACTCCAGAAGAGGGTGTCAAATTCTGGAATCTAAATCCCTCTTAATGTCTGCATATGATGTACATAAACACAGCCTCACATATACTTCTAAAAATTTAAAGATGTGTGGGGTCACTGAGAGGGCTCAACAATTAACAGCATTGTCTCCTCTTTCAGAGAACCTTGGATCAACTACCAGCAACTATATGGTGGCCCATCTCCAGTTCCAGGGGATCAGACAGACACACAGACAGACAGAGATAAGGATGGCAGGCCTGCCTGGTCTTACATTCTTTCTTATCCTTTTTCAAAAATGTTTATTTATTTATTTATTTATTTATTTATTTATTTATTTATTATAAGTACACTGTAGCTGTCTGCAGACACTCCAGTATAGGGTGTCAGATTCTGGAGAATCTAAATCCTCTTATAATCTGAATATGATGTACATAAACACAGCCTCACATATACTTCTAAATATTTAAAGAAGTGTGGGGCCACTGAAAGGGCTCAACAATTAACAGCATTGTCTCCTCTTCCAGAGAACCTTGGATCAACTACCAGCAACTATATGGTGGCCCAACTCCAGTTCCCGGGGATCAGATAGACAGACAGACAGACAGACAGAGATATGGATGGCAGGCCTACCTGGTCTTTCTTTCTTTCTTATCCTTTTTAAAAATGTTTATTTATTTATCTATTTATTTATTTGATATAAGTACACTGTAGCTGTCTTCAGACACTCCAAAAGAGGGTGTCAGATTCTGGAGAATCTAAATCCCTCTTATGGTCTGCATATGATGTACATAAATACAGCCTCACATTTACTACTAAATATTTAAAGATGGGTGGCGCCACTGAAAGGGCTCAACAATTAACAGCATGGTCTCCTCTTCCAGAGAACCTGGGATCAACTACCAGCAATTATTCATGGCCCATCTCCAGTTCCCAGGGATCAGATTGACAGACAGACAGACAGACAGAGATATGGATGGCAGGCCTGCCTGGTTTTCTTTCTGTCATATCCTTTTTAAAAAATGTTTATTTATTTATTTATTTATTTATTTATTTATTTATTCATTTATTAGATATAAGTACACTGTAGCTGTTCAGACACTCCAGAAGAGGGTGTCAGATTCTGGAGAATCTAAATCCCTCTTATGGTCTGCATATGATGTACATAAACACAGCCTAATATATACTTCTAAAAATTAAAAGATGTGTGGGGCCACTGAAAGGGCTCAAAAATTAACAGCATTGTCTCCTCTTATAGAGAACCTGGGATCAACTACCAGCAACTCTATGGTGGTCCATCTCCAGTTCCAGGGGATCAGACAGACAGACAGACAGACAGTGATAAGGGTGGCAGGCCTGCCTGGTCTTTCTTTCTTTCTTATCCTTTTTTAAAAAAATGTTTGTTTATTTATTTATTAAATTATTTATTAGATATAAGTACACTGTAGCTGTTCACACACTGCAGAAGAGGGTGTCAGATTCTGGAGAATCTAAATCCCTCTTATGGTCTGCATATGATGTACATAAACACAGCCTCACATATACTTCTAAAAATTTAAAGAAGGGTGGGGCCACTCTAAAAGCTCAACAATTAACAGCATTGTCTCCTCTTCCAGAGTACCTGGGATCAACTACCAGCACCTTATGGTGGCCCATCTCCAGTTCCAGTGGATCAGACCGACAGACAGACAGAGAGACAGAGATAAGGATGGCAGGCCTGCCTGGTCTTTCTTTATTTCTTATTCGTTTTAAAAAATGTTTATTTATTTATTTATTCATATATGTATTTATTAGATATAAGTACACTGTAGCCGTCTTCAGACACTCCACAAGAGGGTGACAGATTATAGAGAATCTAAATCCCTCTTATGGTCTGAATATGATGTACATAAACACAGCATCACATATACTTCTAAAAATTAAAAATGGGTGGAGCCACTGAAAGGGCTCAACAATTTACAGCATTGTCTCCTCTTCCAGAGAACCTGGGATCAACTACCAGCAACTATATGGTGGCCCATCTACAGTTCCAGGGGATCAGGTAGACAGACAGACAGACAGACAGAGATAAGGATGGCAGGCCTGCCTGGTCTTATTTTCTTTCTTATCCTTTTTAAAAAATGTTTATTTATTTACTTATTTATGTATTTATTAGAATTAAGTACACTGTAGCTGTCTTCAGACACTCCAGAAGTGGGTGTCAGATTCTGGAGAATCTAAATCCCTCTTATGGTCTGCATATGATGTACATAAACACAGCCTCACATATACTTCTAAATATTTAAAGATGGGCAGGGCCACTGATAGGGCTCAACAATTAACAGCATTGTCTCCTCTTCCAGAACCCTGGGATCAACTACCAGCAACTTTATGGTAGCCCATCTCCAGTTCCAGGGGATCAGACAGACAGACAGACAGAGAGACAGAGATAAGGATGGCAGGCCTGCGTGGTCTTACTTTCTTTCTTATCCTTTTTAAAAAAATGTTTATTTATTTATCTATTTATTTATTTATGTATTTATTATATATAAGTACACTGTAGTTGTCTTCAGACACTCCAGTATAGGGTGTCAGATTCTGGAGAATCTAAATCCTCTTATAATGTGAATATGATATACATAAACACAGCCTCACATATACTTCTAAATATTTAAAGAAGTGTGGGGCCACTGAAAGGGCTCAACAATTAACAGCATTGTCTCCTCTTCCAGAGAACCTTGGATCAACTACCAGCAACTATATGGTGGCCCATCTCCAGTTCCCGGGGATCAGATAGACAGACAGACAGACAGACAGACATATGGATGGCAGGCCTGCCTGGTCTTTCTTTCTTTCTTATCCTTTTTAAAAAATGTTTATTTATTTATTTATTTATTTATCTATTTATTTATTAGATATAAGTACACTGTAGCTGTCTTCAGACACTCCAGAAGAGGGTGTCAGATTCTGGAGAATCTAAATCCCTCTTATGGTCTGCATATGATGTACATAAACACAGCCTCACATATACTTCTAAATATTTAAAGATGGGTGGCGCCACTGAAAGGGCTCAACAATTAACAGCATTGTCTCCTCTTCCAGAGAACCTGGGATCAACTACCAGCAACTATTCGTGGCCCATCTCCAGTTTCCAGGGATCAGATAGACAGACAGACAGACAGACAGAGATATGGATGGCAGGCCTGCCTGGTCTTTCTTTCTGTCTTATCCTTTTTAAAAAATGTTTATTTATTTATTTATTTATTTATTTATTTATTTATTTATTTATGTATTTAGTAGATATAAGTACACTGTAGCTGTTCAGACACTCCAGAAGAGGGTGTCAGATTCTGGAGAATCTAAATCCCTCTTATTGTCTGCATATGATGTACATAAACACAGCCTCACATATACTTCTAAAAATTTAAAGAAGGGTGGGGCTACTCTAAAAGCTCAACAATTAACAGCATTGTCTCCTCTTCCAGAGTACCTGGGATCAACTACCAGCAACTATATGGTGGCCCATCTCCAGTTCCAGGGGATCAGACAGACAGACATACAGACAGTGATAAGGATGGCAGGCCTGCCTGGTCTTTCTTTCTTTCTTATCCTTTTTAAAAAAATGTTTATTTATATATTTATTTATGTATTTATTCGATATAAGTACACTGTAGCTGTCTTCAGACACTCCAGAAGAGGGTGTCAGATTCTGGAAAATCTAAATCCCTCTTATGGTCTGCATATGATGTACATAAACACAGCCTCACATATACTTCTAAAAATTTAAAGAAGGGTGGGGCCACTCTAAAAGCTCAACAATTAACAGCATTGTCTCCTCTTCCAGAGTACCTGGGATCAACTACCAGCAAGTATATGGTGGCCCATCTCCAGTTCCAGGGGATCAGACACACAGACATACAGACAGTGATAAGGATGGCAGGCCTGCCTGGTCTTTCTTTCTTATCCTTTTTTAAAAAATGTTTATTTATATATTTATTTATGGATTTATTAGATATAAGTACACTGTAGCTGTCTTCAGACACTCCAGAAGAGGGTGTCAGACTCTGGAGAATCTAAATCCTCTTATAATCTGAATATGATGTACATAAACACAGCCTCACATATACTTCTAAATATTTAAAAAGTGTGGGGCCACTGAAAGGGCTCAACAATTAACAGCATTGTCTCCTCTTCCAGAGAACCTTGGATCAACTACCAGCTACTATATGGTGGCACATCTCCAGTTCCAGGGAATCAGACAGACAGACAGACAGACAGAGATAAGGATGGCAGGCCTGCCTGGTCTTACTTTCTTTCTTTTCCTTTTTCAAAAAGGTTTATTTATTTATTTATTTATTTATCTATTAATTTATTAGATATAAGTACACTGTAGCTGTCTTCAGACACTCCAGAAGAGGGTGTCAGATTCTGGAGAATCTAAATGCCTCTTATGGTCTGCATATGATGTACATAAACACAGCCTCACATATACTTCTAAATATTTAAAGATGGGTGGCGCCACTGAAAGGGCTCAACAACTAACAGCATTGTCTCTTCTTCCAGAGAACCTGGGATCAACTACCAGCAACTATTCGTGGCCCATCTCCAGTTCCCTGGGATCAGATAGACAGACAGACAGACAGACAGAGATATGGATGGCAGGCCTGCCTGGTCTTTCTTTCTGTCTTATCCTTTTAAAAAAATGTTTATTTATTTATTTATTTATTTATTTATTTATTTATTTATTTATTTATTTATTAGATATAAGTACACTGTAGCTGTTCAGACACTCCAGAAGAGGGTGTCATATTCTTGAGAATCTAAATCCCTCTTATGGTCTGCATATGATGTACTTAAACACAGCCTCACATATACTTCTAAAAATTTAAAGAAGGGTGGGGCCACTCTAAAATCTCAACAATTAACAGCATTGTCTCCTCTTCCAGAATACCAGGGATTGACTACCAGCAACTATATGGTGGCCCATCTCCAGTTCCAGGGGATCAGACAGACAGACATACAGACAGTGCTAAGGATGGCAGGCCTGTATGGTCTTTCTTTCATTCTTATCCTTTTTAAAAAAATGTTTATTTATATATTTATTTATGTATTTCTTAGATATAAGTACACTGTAACTGTCTTCAGACACTCCAGAAGAGGGTGTCAGATTCTGGAGAATCTAAATCCCTCTTATGGTCTGCATATGATGTACATAAACACAGCCTCACATATACTTCTAAAAATTTAAAGATGTGTGGGGCCACTGAGAGGGCTCAACAATTAACAGCATTGTCTCCTTTTTCCTAGAACCTGGGATAAACTACCAGAACCTTATGGTGGGCCATCTCCAGTTCCAGTGGATCAGACAGACAGACAGACAGAGAGACAGAGATAAGGATGGCAGGCTTGCCTGGTCTTTCTTTATTTCTTATACTTTTTAAAAAATGTTTATTTATTTATTTATTTCTGAATTTATTAGATATAAGTACACTGTAGCTGTTCAGACACTCCAGAAAAGGGTGTCAGATTCTGGAGAATCTAAATCCCTCTTATGGTCTGCATATGATGTACATAAACACAGCCTAACATATACTTCTAAAAATTAAAAGATGTGTGGGGCCACTGAAAGGGCTCAACAATTAACAGCATTGTCTCCTCTTATAGAGAACCTGGAATCAATTACCAGCAACTATATGGTGGTCCATCTCCAGTTCCAGGGGATCAGAAGACAGACAGACAGACAGTGATAAGGATGGCAGTCTTCCTGGCCTTTCTTTCTTTCTTATCCTTTTTTTTTTAAATGTTTGTTTATTTATTTATTTATTTATTTATTTATTTATTTATTTATTTATTTATTTATTAGATATAAGTACACTGTAGCTGTTCAGACACTCCAGAAGAGGGTGTCAGATTCTGGAGAATCTAAATCCCTCTTATGGTCTGCATATGATGTACATAAACAGAGCCTCACATATATTTCTATAAATTTAAAGAAGAGTGGGGCCACTCTAAAAGCTCAACAATTAACAGCAATGTCTCCTCTTCCAGAGTACCTGGGATCAACCAACAGCAACTATATGGTGGCCCATCTCCAGGTCCAGGGGATCAGACAGACAGACAGACAGAGATAAGTATGGCAGGCCTGCCTGGTCTTTCTTTCTTTCTTATCCTTTTTAAAAAAATGTTTATTTATATATTATTTATGTATTTATTAGATATAAGTACACTGTAGTTGTCTTCAGACACTCCAGAAGAGGGTGTCATTTTCTGGAGAATCTAAATCCCTCTTATGGTCTGCATATGATGTACATAAACACAGCCTCACATATACTTCTAAAAATTTAAAGATGTGTGGGGCCACTGAGAGGGCTCAACAATTAACAGCATTGTCTCCTCTTTCAGAGAACCTGGGATCAACTACCAGCACCTTATGGTGGCCCATCTCCAGTTTCAGTGGATCAGACAGACAGACAGACAGAGAGACAGAGATAAAGATGGCAGGACTGACTGGTGTTTCTTTATTTCTTATACTTTTTAAAAAATGTTTATTTATTTATTTATTTATGTATTTATTAGATATAAGTACACTGTACCCGTCTTTAGACACTCCAGAAGAGGATGACAGATTCTAGAGAATCTAAATCCCTCTTATGGTCTGAATATGATGTACATAAACACAGCATCACATATACTTCTAAAAATTAAAAATGGGTGGGGCCACTGAAAGGGCTCAACAATTAACAGCATTGTCTCCTCTTCCAGAGAACCTGGGATCAACTACCAGCAACTATAAGGTGGCCCATCTCCAGTTCCAGTGGATCAGACAGACAGACAGACAGAAAGACAGACAGAGATAAGGATGGCAGGCCTGCCTGGTCTTACTTTCTTTCTTATCCTTTTTCAAAAATGTTTATTTATTTATTTATTTATTTATTTATATTTATTTATTTATTTATTTATTTATTATATATAAGTACACTGTAGCTGTCTTCAGACACTCCAGTATATGATGTCAGATTCTGGAGAATCTAAATCCTCTTATAATCTGAATATGATGTACATAAACACAGCCTCACATATACTTCTAAATATTTAAAGAAGTGTGGGGCCACTGAAAGGGCTCAACAATTAACAGCATTGTCTCCTCTTCCAGAAAACCTTGGATCAACTACCAGCAACTATATGGTGGCCCATCTCCAGTTCCCGGGGATCAGATAGACAGACAGACAGACAGACAGATATATGGATGGCAGGCCTACCTGGTCTTTCTTTCTTTCTTATCCTTTTTAAAAAATGTTTATTTATTTATTTATTTATTTATTTATTTATTTATCTATTTATTTATTAGATATAACTACACTGTAGCTGTCTTCAGACACTCCAGAAGGGGGTGTCAGATTCTGGAGAATCTAAATCCCTCCTATGGTCTAAATATGATGTACATAAACACAGCCTCACATATACTTCTAAATATTTAAAGATGGGTGGCGCCACTGAAAGGGCTCAACAATTAACAGCATTGTCTCCTCTTCCAGAGAACCTGGGATCAACTACAAGCAACTATTCGTGGCCCATCTCCAGTTCCCAGGGATCAGATAGACAGACAGACAGACAGACAGAGATATGGATGGCAGGCCTGCCTGGTCTTTCTTTCTTTCTTATCCTTTAAAAAAAATGTTTATTTATATATTTATTTATGTATTTATTAGATATAAGTACACTGTAGCTGTCTTCAGACACTCCAGAAGAGGGTGTCAGATTCTGGAGAATCTAAATCCCTCTTATGGTCTGCATATGATGTACATAAACACAGCCTCACATATACTTCTAAAAATTTAAAGATGTGTGGGGCCACTGAGAGAGCTCAACAATTAACAGCATTGTCTCCTCTCTCAGAGAACCTGGGATAAACTACCAGCACCTTATGGTGGCCCATCTCCAGTTCCAGAGGATCAGACAGACAGACAGACAGACAGAGAGACAGAGATAAAGATGGCAGGCCTGCCTGGTCTATCTTTATTTCTTATACTTTTTAAAAAATGTTTATTTATTTATTTATTTATTTATTTATTTATTTATTAGATATAACTACACTGTAGCCGTCTTCAGACACTCCAGAAGAGGGTGTCATATTCTAGAGAATCTAAATCCCTCTTATGGTCTGAATATGATGTACATAAACACAGCCTCACATATACTTAAAAAATTAAAAGACCACTGAAAGGACTCAACAATGAACAGCATTGTCTCCTCTTCCAGAGAACCTGGGGTCAACCTCCAGCACCTACAAAGTGGCCCATCTCCAGTTCCAGGGGATCAGACAGACAGACAGACAGACAGAGATAAGGATGGCAGGCCTGCCTGGTCTTTCTTTCTTTCTTACTTATCCTTTTTAAAAAATATTTATTTATTTATTTATTTATTTATTTATTTATTTATGTAATTATTAGATATAAGTACACTGTAGCTGTTCAGACACTCCAGTAGAGGGTGTCAGATTCTGGAGAATCTAACTCCCTCTTAATGTCTCCATATGATGTACATAAACACAGCCTAACGTATACTTCTAAAAATTAAAAGATCTGTGGGGACACTGAAAGGGCTCAACAATTAACAGCATTGTCTCGTCTTATAGAGAACCTGGGATCAACTACCAGCAACTATATGGTGGTCCATCTCCAGTTCCAGGGGATCAGACAGACAGACAGACAGACAGTGATAAGGATGGCAGGCCTGCCTGGTCTTTCTTTCTTTCTTATCCTTTTTTTAAAAAAATGTTTGTTTATTTATTTATTTATTTATTTATTCATTTATTTATTTATTTATTTATTTATTTATTTATTTATTTATTTATTAGAATTAAGTACACTGTAGCTGTTCAGACACTCCAGAAGAGGGTGTCAGATTCTGGAGAAACTAAATCCCTCTTATGGTCTGCATATGATGTACATAAACACAGCCTCACATATACTTCTAAAAATTTAAAGATGGGTGGGGCCACTGAAAGGGCTCAACAATTAACAGCACTGACTCCTCTTCCAGAGAACCTGGGATCAACTACCAGCAACTATTCGTGGCCCATCTCCAGTTCCCAGAGTTCAGATAGACAGACAGACAGACAGACAGACAGAGATATGGATGGCAGGCGTGCCAGGTCTTTCTTTCTGTATTATCCTTTTAAAAAAATGTTTATTTATTTATTTATTTATTTATTTATTTATTTATTTATTTATTTATGTATTTAGTAGAAATAAGTACACTCTAGCTGTTCAGACACTCCAGAAGAGGGTGTCAGATTCTGGAGAATCTAAATCCCTCTTATGGTCTGCATATGATGTACATAAACACAGCCTCACATATACTTCTAAAAATTTAAAGAAGGGTGGGGCCACTCTAAAACCTCAACAATTAATAGCATTGTCTCCTCTTACAGAGTACCTGGGATCAACTACCAGCAAGTATATGGTGGCCCATCTCCAGTTCCAGGGGATCAGACAGACAGACATAGAGACAGTGATAAGGATGGCAGGCCTGCCTGGTCTTTCTTTCTTTCTTATCCTTTTTAAAAAAATGTTTATTTATATATTTATTTATGTATTTATTAGATATAAGTACACTGTAGCTGTCTTCAGACACTCCAAAAGAGGGTGTCAGATTCTGGAGAATATAAATCCCTCTTATGGTCTGCATATGATGTACATAAACACAGCCTCACATATACTTCTAAAAATTTAAAGAATGGTGGGGCCACTGAGAGGGCTCAACAATTAACAGCATAGTCTCCTCTTTCAGAGACCTGGGATAAACTACCAGCACCTTATGGTGGCCCATTTCCAGTTCCAGTGGATCAGACAGACAGACAGACAGAGAGACAGAGATAAGGATGGCAGACCTGCCTGGTCTTTATTTCTTATACATTTTTAAAAATGTTTATTTATTTATTTATTTATTTATTTATTTATGTATTTATTAGATAAAAGTACACTGTAGCTGTTCAGACACTCCAGAAGAGGGTGTCAGATTCTGGAGAATCTAAATCCCTCTTATGGTCTGCATATGATGTACATAAACACAGCCTAACATATACTTCTAAAAATTATAAGATGTGTGCGGCCACTGAAAGGGCTCAACAATTAACAGCATTGTCTCCTCTTATAGAGAACCTGGGATCAACTACCAGCAACTATATGGTGGTCCATCTCCAGTTCCAGGGATCAGACAGACAGACAGACAGACAGTGATAAGGATGGCAGGCCTGCCTGGTCTTTCTTTCTTTCTTATCCTTTTTAAAAAAAAAATGTTTGTTTGTTTATTTATTTATTTATTTATTTATTTATTTATTTATTAGATATAAGTACACTATAGCTGTACAGACACTCCAAAAGAGGGTGTCAGATTCTGGAGAACCTAAATCCCTCTTATGGTCTGCATATGATGTACATAAACACAGCCTCACATATACTTCTAAAAATTTAAAGAAGTGTGGGGCCACTGAGAGGGCTCAACAAGTAACAGCATTGTCTCCTCTTTCAGAGAACCTGGGATAAACTACCAGCACCTTATGGTGGCCCATCTCCAGTTCTAGTGGATCAGACAGACAGACAGACAGAGAGACAGAGATAAGGATGGCAGGCCTGCCTGGTCTTTCTTTATTTCTTATACTTTTTTAAAAATGTTTATTTATTTATTTATTTATTTATTTATTAGATATAAGTACACTGTAGCCGTCTTCAGACACTCCAGACGAGGGTGTCAGATTCTAGAGAATCTAAATCCCTCTTATGGTCTGAATATGATGTACATAAACACAGCCTCACATATACTTCTAAAAATTATAAATAGATGGGGCCACTGAAAGGACTCAACAATTAACAGCATTGTCTCCTCTTCCAGAGAACCTGGGATCAACTACCAGCACCTAAAAGGTGGCCCATCTCCAGTTCCAGGGGATCAGACAGACAGAGAGACAGACAGTGATAAGGATGGCAGGCCTGCCTGGTCTTTCTTTCTTATCCTTTTTTTAAAAAAATGTTTATTTATTTATTTATTTATTTATTTATTTATTTATTTATTTATTTATTTATTATTAGATATAAGTACACTGTAGCTGTTCAGACACTCCAGAAGAGGGGGTCATATTCTGGAGAATCTAAATCCCACTTATGGTATGCATATGATGTACATAAACACAGCTTCACATATACTTCTAAAAATTTAAAGAAGGGTGGGGCCACTCTAAAAGCTCAACAATTAACAGCATTGTCTCCTCTTCCAGAGTACCTGGGATCAACTACCAGCAACTATATGGTGGCCCATCTCCAGTTCCAGGGGATCAGACAGAGAGACATACAGACAGTGATAAGGATGGCAGGCCTGCCTGGTCTTTCTTTCTTTCTTATCCTTTTTAAAAAAATGTTTATTTATATATTTATTTATATATTTATTAGATATATGTACACTGTAGCTGCTTTCAGACACTCCAGAAGAGGGTGTCAGATTCTGGAGAATCTAAATCCCTCTTATGGTCTGCATATGATGTACATAAACACAGCCTCGCATATACTTCTAAAAATTTAAAGATGTGTGGGGCCACTGAGAGGGCTCAACAATTAACAGCATTGTCTCCTCTTTCAGAGAACCTGGGATAAACTACCAGCACCTTATGGTGGCCCATCTCCAGTTCCAGTGGATCAGACAGACAGACAGACAGACAGAGAGACAGAGATAAGGATGGCAGGCCTGCCTGGTCTTTCTTTATTTCTTATACTTTTTAAAAATTGTTTATTTATTTATTTATTTATTTATTTATGTATTTATTAGATATAAGTACACTGTAGCCGTCTTCAGACACTCCAGAAGAGGGTGTCAGATTCTAGAGAATCTAAATCCCTCTTATGGTCTGCATATGATGGACATAAACACAGCCTCACATGTACTTCTAAAAATTATAAATAGGTGGGGCCACTGAAAGGACTCAACAATTGACAGCATTGTCTCCTCTTCCAGAGAACCTGGGATCAACTACCAGCACCTAAAAGGTGGCCCATCTACAGTTCCAGGGGATCAGACAGACAGACAGACAGACAGTGATAAGGATGGCAGGCCTGCCTGGTCTTTCTTTCTTTCTTATCCTTTTTTTAAAAAAATGTTCGTTTATTTATTTATTTATTTATTTATTTATTTATTTATTTATTATTAGATATAAGTACACTGTAGCTGTTCAGACACTCCAGAAGAGGGTGTCAGATTCTGGAGAATCTAAATCCCTCTTATGGTCTGCATATGATGTACATAAACACAGCCTCACATATACTTCTATAAATTTAAAGAAGGGTGGGGCCACTCTAAAAGCTCAACAATTAACAGCATTGTCTCCTCTTCCAGAGTACCTGGGATCAACTACCAGCCACTATATGGTGGCCCATCTCCAGTTCCAGGGGATCAGACAGACAGACATACAGACAGTGATAAGGATGGCAGGCCTGCCTGGTCTTTCTTTCTTTCTTATCCTTTTAAAAAAAATGTTTATTTATATATTTATTTATGTATTTATTAGATATATGTACACTGTAGCTGTCTTCAGACACTCCAGAAGAGGGTGTCAGATTCTGGAGAATCTAAATCCCTCTTATGGTCTGCATATTCGGTGCATAAACACAGCCTTGCATATACTTCTAAAAATTTAAAGATGTGTGGGGCCACTGAGAGGGCTCAACAATTAACAGCATTGTCTCCTCTTTCAGAGAACCTGGGATAAACTACCAGCACCTTATGGTGGCCCATCTCCAGTTCCAGGGGATCAGACAGACAGACAGACAGAGAGACAGAGATATGAATGGCAGGCCTGCCTGGTCTTTCTTTATTTCTTATATTTTAAAAAAACTGTTTATATTTTATTTATTTATTTATTTATTTATTTATTTATGTATTTATTAGATATAAGTACACTGTAGCCGTCTTCAGACACTCCAGAAGAGGGTGTCAGATTCTAGAGAATCTAAATCCCTCTTATGGTCTGAATATGATATACATAAACACAGCCTCACATATACTTCTAAAAATTATAAATAGGTGGGGCCACTGAAAGGACTCAACAATTAACAGCATTGTCTCCTCTTCCAGAGAACCTGGGATCAACTACCAGCACCTAAAAGGTGGCCCATCTCCAGTTCCAGGGGATCAGACAGAAAGACAGAAAGACAGTGATAAGGATGGCAGGCCTGCCTGGTCTTTCTTTCTTTCTTATCCTTTTTTTAAAAAAATGTTCGTTTATTTATTTATTTATTTGTGTATTTATTTATTTATTTATTTATTATTAGATATAAGTACACTGTAGCTGTTCAGACACTCCAGAAGAGGGTGTCAGATTCTGGAGAATCTAAATCCCTCTTATGGTCTGCATATGATGTACATAAACACAGCCTCACATATACTTCTAAAAATTTATAGAAGGGTGGGGCCACTCTAAAAGCTCAACAATTAACAGCATTGTCTCCTTTTCCAGACTACCTGGGATCAACTACCAGCAACTATATGGTGGCCCATCTCCAGTTCCAGGGGATCAGACAGACAGACATACAGACAGTGATAAGAATGGCAGGCCTGCCTGGTCTTTCTTTATATCTTATACTTTTTAAAAAATGTTTATTTATTTATTTATTTATTTATTTATGTATTTATTAGATATAAGTACACTGTAGCTGTCTTCAGACACTCCAGAAGAGGGTGTCAGATTCTGGAGAATCTAAATCCCTCTTATGGTCTGCATATGATGTACATAAACACAGCCTCACATATACTTCTAAATATTTAAAGATGGGTAGGGCCACTGATAGGGCTCAACAATTAACAGCATTGTCTCCTCTTCCAGAGAACCTGGGATCAACTACCAGCAACTTTATGGTAGCCCAAGTCCAGTTCCAGGGGATCAGACAGACAGACAGACAGACAGAGATAAGGATGGCAGGACTGCCTGGTCTTACTTTCTTTCTTATCCTATTTAAAAAATATTTATTTATTTATTTATTTATTTATGTATTTCTTAGATATAAGTACACTGTAGCTTTCTTTAGACACTCCAGAGGAGGGTGTCAGATTCTGGAGAATGAAAATCCCTCTTATGGTCTCCATAGGATGTACATAATCACAGCCTCACATATACTGAGCTGAGGTGTCACAGGCCAACTGCTGGAATTTCTGAGTACCACCTAGATTGAGAAAAGCTATGCTGTGGTTGCTTAATTTATGTATTTTATTATTTCTATTTGTTGTTTTGTTTTGTTTTATTTGTTTTTAGAGAAGTCCTCAGTCTGTAGCTCTGGCTGACCCAGGACTGCCTACTTGTGTTAATTAGGGTTTCACAGCTGAGAACAGACACCAAGAGCAAGGTAAGGCTTAGAAAACTCTACATTCAGTGGTGGCTCAAGCTCTTAATGAGAGCACTCTGTAGGCAGAGGCAGTCAGTTTCTGAGTTCGAGGCCACCCTGGTGAAAGACAGGGCTAGGGTAGGGGCTAGGGTGAGGAAAGAAAGAAAGAAAAGAAACAAAGAAAGAAGAATAAAAAGTTTTTATAAAAGCTTTATAAAAAGTGTTAAAGTTTTTAAAAATTAAAAAAAAAATACCAGATCACCATCACACAGCATTGGCTGTCTTCAGGTGTATCCTTTCAGCCTCCAAAACAAAAAACAATGGCTGGCTGTCTTCAGGTATATCCTATTCTCGAGTCTTATTTCCAACATTAGAGCTGGGATGAGCTGCCTCATTATGTAATTGCAAACCTTCCTTGGTTTGTCTTTTCCATTTCTAAGACTAACAGGCCTTTTTCTATTTATTGAATATGCTCATGACTGTCCTTTAGATATAGTAAATATAACTGTTGCTTATAAAACTTGTTTTCTAGGAATTTTTAAAGGGCAATGGCAGAGTTTATTTATAAAAAAATATTTTGCATTTATTTATTTGTGTGAGTGATGAAGCCCAGGTCTTCAAACTCGTCAGGAGGTATGATTACCTCCCCTCTCTCTCAACCCCTCTCTCTCCTCTCTCAATGATTGTGTAAGAATGTTTTGCATGTGTATGCTGTGCCCACAGACTCCAGAACAGAGTATTAGATCCCCTGGAACTGGAGATGGGCCACCATATATAATACTGGTAATTGAGCACAGGTTCTCTGGAAGAGGAGACAATGCTCTTAATTGTTGAGCCCTCTCTGTAGCCACATCTTTTTTCTTTCTTTTTTTTTTTTGAGTATATGTGAGGCTGTGTATATATACATCATATGCAGACAATAAGAATGATTTAGATTCTTCAGAATCTGACACCCTCTTCTGGACTGTCTGAACATAGCTACAGCATACTTAAATATAATAAATAAATAAATCTTTAAAAAGAAAAGGAAAAGTAAAAAAGAAAGAACAGGCCTGCCATATGCATGGTCATAGAGGAAAATGAAGAGACCCCAATCTAACCTTAGCAGGGTGCTTCCTTCTGGATGGTAGCTCACAGTTTCATCCCAGCAAGACAGGCAAATCACTGAGTTCAAGGACAGTAAGGTTCAGGACAGCCAAGGTTAGGAAGGAAAAGGGTCTATGTTGAGAATACAAACCGACAAAACAACAACTAGGAAAAAGAAGTGACAGTGTAACTTGGGGTAGGGTACCAACAAGAGAAAGCTTTCTGTTACCACTTACAAACACCAGTAGCCTTGCACCCTTCTGCCCAGGTCCCTGCCTTCCTTTCTAGGAATTCTAAGGATGCCAGGGGGTGGGGGAATCCAGATTAACTTTTTAAAAACAAAGACTTGGTCTTTGATGTCTATAGGAAGCCCTTCTCAGTGCCTTTAACTACCACTGAACTTTCAGGGCTGTGACTCAACTGTAACAAGGAACAGGGCTAAGAACCTGCAGCCTTTGAAAACAACTATTTTTTTAAAGTGGGGGACACAAATCAGCAGTAGAACCCCTCAGGTTCAGCCATAATACTTGTTAGGGAAAGAGCCTCAATGTCCGGAGCTGAGGTCTCATGGGTGAACTGCTTCAAGCTCTGAGTATCATTGAAAGAAAGAAAAGATATCATGTGGTTGCTTAATTTATTTATTTTATTATTTCGATTTTTTGTTTTCTTTTGTTTTGTTTTAGAAAAGGCCTCAGTCTGTAGCTATGGCTGACCTAGGACAGACTACATGTGTTAATTAGGGTTTCACAGCTGAGAAACAGACCATACCTATGTAAGACTTAGAAAACCAAACAGTCAGTGGTGGCTCGAGCTCTTAATGAGAGCACTCTGGAGGCAGAGGCAGTCAGTTTCTGAGTTCGAGGCCAGCCTGGTTAAAGACAGGGATAGGCAGGGCTAGGCAAGGCAGGGCTGGGCTAGGCTAGGCTAGGCAAGGGGCTGGTCTAGTCAAGGCAAGGGACTAGGCTAGGCTACTCAAGGGGCTAGGCAAGAAAAACAGACAGAGAGAAAGACAGACAAGGATGGCAGGCCTGACTGGTTTTTCTTTCTTTCTTATCCCTTTAAAAAATGTTTATTTATTTATTTATTTATTTATTTATTTATTTATTTATGTATTTATTAGATATAAGTACACTGTAGCTGTCTTCAGACACTCCAGAAGAGGGTGTCAGATTCTGGAGAATCTATATCCCTCTTATGGTCTGCATATGATGTACATAAACACAGCCTCACATTTACATCTTAAAATTTAAAGATGTGTGGGGCCAATGAAAGGGCTCAACAATTAACAGCATTGTCTCCTCTTATGGAGAACCTGGGATCAACAACCAGCAACTATATGGTGACTCATCTCCAGTTCCAGGGGATCAGACAGACAGACAGACATACAGACAGATAGAGTTAAGGATGGCAGGCCTTCCTGGTCTTTCATTCTTTTTTATCCTTTTTAAAAAATGTTTATTAATTTAAGTATGTATTTATTAGATATAAGTACACTGTAGCTGTCTTCAAACACTCCCGAAGAGGGTGTCAGATTCTGGAGAATCTATATTCCTCTTATGGTCTGCATATGATGTACATGAACACAGCCTCACATATACTTCTAAAAATTTAAAGATGGGTGGGGCCACTGAAAAGCTCAACAATTAACAGCACTTACTCCTCTTCCAGAGAACCTGGGATCAACTACCAGCAATTATATGGTGGCCCATCTCCAGTTGCAGGGGATCAGACAGACAGACAGACAGACAAGAATAGCAGGCCTGCCTGGTCTCTCTTTCTTTATTATCCTTTTTTAAAAATGTTTATTTGTTTATTTATGAATTTATTAGATATAAGTACACGGTAGCTGTCTTCAGACACTCCAGAAGAGGGTGTCAGATTCTGGAGAATCTAAATCCCTCTTATGGTCTGCATATTCGGTACATAAACACAGCCTCGCATATACTTCTAAAAATTTAAAAATGGGTGGGGCCACTGAAAGGGCTCAACAATTAACAGCATTGTCTCCTTTTCCAGAGAACCTGGGATCAACTACAAGCAACTCTATGGTGGCCAATCTCCAGTTCCAGAGGATCAGACAGACAGACAGACAGACAGAGATAAGGATGGCAGGCCTGCCTGGTCTTTCTTTCTTTCTTATCCTTTTTAAAAAAATGTTTATTTATATATTTATTTATGTATTGATTAGATATAAGTACACTGTAGCTGTCTTCAGACACTCCAGAAGAGGGTGTCAGATTCTGGAGAATCTAAATCCCTCTTATGGTCTGCATATGATGTACATAAACACAGCCTCACATATACTTCTAAAAATTTAAAGATGTGTGGGGCCACTGAGAGGGCTCAACAATTAACAGCATTGTCTCCTCTTTCAGAGAACCTGGATAAACTACCAGCACCTTATGGTGGCCCATCTCCAGTTCCAGTGGATCAGACAGACAGACAGACAGACAGAGAGACAGAGATAGGATGGCAGGCCTGCCTGGTCTTTCTTTATTTCTTATACTTTTTAAAAAATGTTTATTTATTTATTTATTTATTTATGTATGTATGTATTTATTAGATATAAGTACACTGTAGCCGTTTTCAGACACTCCAGCAGAGGGTGACAGATTCTAGAGAATCTAAATCCCTCTTATGGTCTGAATATGATGTACATAAACACAGCATCACATATACTTCTAAAAATTAAAAATGGGTGGGGCCACTGAAAGGGCTCAACAATTAACAGCATTGTCTCCTCTTCCAGAGAACCTGGGATCAACTACCAGCACCTACAAGGTGGCCCATCTCCAGTTCCAGGGGATCAGACAGACAGACAGACAGACAGAGATAAGGATGACAGGCCTGCCTGGTATTTCTTTATTTCTTATCCTTTTAAAATAATGTTTATTTATTTATTTATTTATTTATATATATATATATTTATTTATTTATTTATTAGATATAAGTACACTGTAGTTGTCTTCAGACACTCCAGAAGAGGGTGTCAGATTCTGGAGAATCTAAATCCCTCTTATGGTCTGCATATGATGTACATAAACACAGCCTAACATATACTTCTAAAAATTTAAAGATAGGTGGAGCCACTGAAAGGGCTCAACAATTAACAGCATTGTCTCCTCTTCCAGAGAACCTGGGATCAACTAACAACAACTATATGGTGGCCCATCTCCAGTTCCAAGGGATCAGACAGACTGACAGACAGACAGACTGACAGAGATAAGGATGGCAGGCCTGCCTGGTCTTTCTTTCTTTCTTATCCTTTTTAAAAAATGTTTATTTATTTATTTGTTTATTAGATATAAGTACACTGTAGCCGTCTTCAGACACTCCAGAAGAAGGTGTCAGATTCTGGAGAATCTAAATCCCTCTTATGGTCTGCATATGATGTACATAAACACAGCCTCACATTTACTTCTTCAAATTTAAAGGTGGGGGGGGCCACTGAAAGGGCTCAGCAATTAACAGCATTGTCTCCTCTTACAGAGAACCTGGGATCAACTACCTGCAACTATATGGTGGCCCATCTCCACTCCCAGGGGATCAGACAGACAGACAAGGATAAGGATGGCAGGCCTGCATGGTCTTTCTTTCTTTCTTATCCTTTTTAAAAAATTTTTATTTATTTATGTATTTATTAGATATAAGTACACTGTAGCTGTCTTCAGACACTCCAGAAGAGGGTGTCAGATTCTGGAGAATCTAAATCCCTATTAAGGTCTGCATATGATGTACATAAACACAGCCTCACATATACTACTAAAAATGTAATGATGGGTGGGGCCACCGAAAGCGCTCAACAATTAACAGCATTGTCTCCTCTTCCAGAGGTCCTGGGTTCAACTACCAGCACCTATATGGTGGCCCATCTCTAGTTCCAGGGGATCAGAACGACAGACAGAGAGACAGACAGAGATAAGGATGGTAGGCCTGCCTGGTCTTTCTTTTTTTCTTATCCGTTTTAAATAATGTTTATTTATTTATTTATTTATTTATGTATTTATTAGATATAAGTACACTGTAGCTGTCTTCAGACACTCCAGAAGAGGGTGTCAGATTCTGATGAATCTAAATCCCTCTTCTGGTCTGCATATGATGTACATAAACACAGCCTCACATACACTTCTAAAAATTTAAAGATGGGTAGGGCCACTGATAGGGCTCAACAATTAACAGCATTGTCTCCTCTTCCAGAGATCCTGGGATCAACTACCAGCAACTATATGGTAGCCCATCTCCAGTTCCAGGGGATCAGACAGACAGACAGACAGACAGAGGTAAGGATGGCAGGCCTGATGGTCTTACTTTCTTTCTTATCCTTTTTAAAAAATGTTTGTTTATTTATTTATTTATTTATTTATTTATTTATTTATTTATGTATTTATTATATATAAGTACACTGTAGCTGTCTTCAGACACTCAGGTAGAGGGTGTCAGATTCTGGAGAATCTAAATCCTCTTATAATCTGAATATAATGTACATAAACACAGCCTCACATATACTTCTAAATATTTAAAGAAGTGTGGGGCCACTGAAAGGGCTCAACAATTAAGAGCATTGTCTCCTCTTCCAGAGAACCTTGGATCAACTACCAGCAACTATATGGTGGCCCATCTCCAGTTCCCGGGGATCAGATAGACAGACAGACAGACAGGCAGAGATATGGATGGCAGGCCTGCCTGGTCTTTCTTTCTTTCTTATCCTTTTTAAAAAATGTTTATTTATTTATTTATTTATTTATCTATTTATTTATTAGATATAAGTACACTGTAGCTGTCTTCAGACACTCCAGAAGAGTGTGTCAGATTCTGGAGAATCTAAATCCCTCTTATGGTCTGCATATGATGTACATAAACACAGCCTCACATATACTTCTAAATATTTAAAGATGGGTAGGGCTACTGATAGGGCTCAACAATTAACAGCATTGTCTCCTCTTCCAGAGAACCTGGGATCAAGTAACAGCAACTATATGGTGGCCCATCTCCAGTTCCAAGGGATCAGACAGACTGACAGACAGACAGACAGACAGAGATAAGGATGGCAGGCCTGCTTGGTCTTACTTTCTTTCTTATCCTTTTTAAAAAATGTTTATTTATTTATTTATTTATTTATTTATTTATTTATGTATTTATTACATATAAGTACACTGTAGCTGTCTTCAGACACTCCAGTATAGGGTGTCAGTTTCTGGAGAATCTAAATCCTCTTATAATCAGAATATGATGTACATAAACACAGCCTCACATATACTTCTAAATATTTAAAGAAGTGTGGGGCCACTGAAAGGGCTCAACAATTAACAGCATTGGCTCCTCTCCCAGAGAACCTTGGATCAACTACCAGCAACTATATGGTGGCCAATCTCCAGTTCCCGGGGATCAGATAGACAGACAGACAGACAGACAGACAGAGATATGGATGGCTGGCCTGCCTGGTCTTTCTTTTTTCTTATCCTTTTTAAAAAATGTTTATTTATTTTTTTATTTATTTATCTATTTATTTATTAGATATAAGTACACTGTAGCTGTCTTCAGACACTCCAGAAGTGGGTGTCAGATTCTGGAGAATCTAAATCCCTCTTATGGTCTGCATATGATGTACATAAACACAGCCTCACATATACTTCTAAATATTTAAAGATGGGTGGCGCCACTGAAAGGGCTCAACAATTAACAGCATTGTCTCCTCTTAGAGAGAACCTGGGATCAACTACCAGCAACTATTCGTGGCCCATCTCCAGTTCCCAGGGATCAGATAGACAGACAGACAGACAGACAGAGATATGGATGGCAGCCCTGCCTGTTCTTTCTTTCTGTCTTATCCTTTTTAAAAAATGTTTATTTATTTATTTATTTATTTAGTAGATATAAATACACTGTAGCTTCTTCAGACACTCCAGAAGAGGGTGCCAGATTCTGGAGAATCTAAATCCCTCTTATGGTCTGCATATGATGTACATAAACACAGCCTCACATACACTTCTAAAAATTTAAAGATGGGTAGGGCCACTGATAGGGCTCAACAATTAACAGCATTGTCTCCTCTTCCAGAGAACCTGGGCTCAACTACCAGCAACTATATGGTAGCCCATCTCCAGTTCCAGGGGATCAGACAGACAGACAGACAGACAGAGATAAGGATGGCAGGCCTGCCTGGTCTTACTTTCTTTCTTATCCTTTTAAAAAATGTTTATTTATTTATTTATTTATTTATTTATTTATTTATTTATTAGATATAAGTATTCTGTAGCTATTCAGACACTCCATAAGAGGGTGACAGATTCTAGAGCATCTAAATCCCTCTTATGGTCTGAATATGAAGTACATAAACACAGCATCACATATACTTCTAAAAATTAAAAATGGGTGGGGCCACTGAAAGGGCTCAACAATTAAGAGCATTGTCTCCTCTTCCAGAGAACCTTGGATCAACTACCAGCAACTATATGGTGGCCCATCTCCATTTCCAGGGGATCAGACAGACAGACAGACAGACAGACAGAGATAAGGATGGCAGGCCTGCCTGGTCTTACTTTCTTTCTTATCCTTTTTAAAAAATGTTTATTTATTTATTTATTTATTTATTACATATAAGTACACTGTAGCTGTCTTCAGACACTCCAGTAGAGGGTGTCAGATTCTGGAGAATCTAAATCCTCTTATAATCTGAATATGATGTACATAAACACAGACTCACATATACTTCTAAATATTTAAAGAAGTGTGGGGCCACTGAAAGGGCTCAACAATTAAGTGCATTGTCTCCTCTTCCAGAGAACCTTGGATCAACTACCAGCAACTATATGGTGGCCCATCTTCAGTTCCAGGGGTTCATACAGACAGACATACAGACAGTGATAAGGATGGCAGGCCTGCCTGGTCTTTCTTTCTTTCTTATCCTTTTTAAAAAAATGTTTATTTATATATTTATTTATGTATTTATTTGATATAAGTACACTGTAGCTGTCTTCAGACACTCCAGAAGAGGGTGCCAGATTCTGGAGAATCTAAATCCCTCTTATGGTCTGCATATGATGTACATAAACACAGCCTCACATATACTTCTAAAAATTTAAAGATGTGTGGGGCCACTGAGAGGGCTCAACAATTAATAGCATTGTCTCCTCTTTCAGAGAACCTGGGATAAACTACCAGCACCTTATGGTGGCCCATCTCCAGTTCCAGTGGATTAGACAGACAGACAGACAGAGAGACAGAGATAAGGATGGCAGGCCTGCCTGGTCTTACTTTCTTTCTTATCCTTTTAAAAAATGTTTATTTATTTATTTATTTATTTATTTATTTATTTATTTATTAGATATAAGTACTCTGTAGCTATTCAGACACTCCATAAGAGGGTGACAGATTCTAGAGCATCTAAATCCCTCTTATGGTCTGAATATGATGTACATAAACACAGCATCACATATACTTCTAAAAATTAAAAATGGGTGGGGCCACTGAAAGGGCTCAACAATTAAGAGCATTGTCTCCTCTTCCAGAGAACCTTGGATCAACTACCAGCAACTATATGGTGGCCCATCTCCAGTTCCAGGGGATCAGACAGACAGACAGACAGACAGAGATAAGGATGGCAGGCCTGCCTGGTCTTACTTTCTTTCTTATACTTTTTAAAAAATGTTTATTTATTTATTTATTTATTTATTACATATAAGTACACTGTAGCTGTCTTCAGACACTCCAGTAGAGGGTGTCAGATTCTGGAGAATCTAAATCCTCTTATAATCTGAATATGATGTACATAAACACAGACTCACATATACTTCTAAATATATAAAGAAGTGTGGGGCCACTGAAAGGGCTCAACAATTAAGAGCATTGTCTCCTCTTCCAGAGAACCTTGGATCAACTACCAGCAACTATATGGTGGCCCATCTCCAGTTCCCGGAGATCAGATAGACAGACAGACAGACAGGCAGAGATATGGATGGCAGGCCTCCCTTGTCTTTCTTTCTTTCTTATCCTTTTTAAAAAATGTTTATTTATTTATTTATTTATTTATTTATTTATTTATTTATGTATTTAGTAGATATAAGTACACTGTAGCTGTTCAGACACTACTGAAGAGGGTGTCAGATTCTGGAGAATCTAAATCCCTCTTATGGTCTGCATATGATGTACATAAACACAGCCTCACATATACTTCTAAAAATTTAAAGAAGGGTGGGGCCACTCTAAAAGCTCAACAATTAACAGCATTGTCTCCTCTTCCAGAGTACCTGGGATCAACTACCAGCAACTATATGGTGGCCCATCTCCAGTTCCAGGTGATCAGACAGACAGACAGACTGACAGAGATAAGGATGGCAGGCCTGCCTGGTCTTTCTTTCTTTCTTATCCTTTTTAAAAAATGTTTATTTATTTATTTATATTTTTATTAGATATAAGTACACTGTAGCCGTCTTCAGACACTCCAGAAGAAGGTGTCAGATTCTGGAGAATCTAAATCCCTCTTATGGTCTGCATATGATGTACATAAACACAGCCTCACATTTACTTCTTAAAATATAAAGGTGGGGGGGGCCACTGAAAGGGCTCAGCAATTAACAGCATTGTCTCCTCTTACATAGAACCTGGGATCAACTACCTGCAACTATATGGTGGCCCATCTCCACTCCCAGGGGATCAGACAGACAGACAGACAGACAAGGATAAGGATATCAGGCCAGCCTGGTCTTTCTTTCTTTCTTATCCTTTTTATAAAAATATTTATTTATTTATTTATTTATTTATTTATTTATTTATTTATTTCTTAGATATAAGTACACTGTAGCTGTCTTCAGACACTCCAGAGGAGGGTGTCAGATTCTGGAGAATGTAAATCCCTCTTATGGTCTGCATATGATGTACATAAACACAGCCTCACATATACTGAACTCAGGTGTCACAGGCCAACTGCTGGAATTTCTGAGTACCACCTAGAGAGAGAAAAGCTATGCTGTGGTTTCTTAATTTATGTATTTTATTATTTCTATTTGTTGTTTTGTTTTGTTTATTTTTTTTTAGATAAGTCCTCAGTCTGTAGCTCTGGCTGACCCAGGACTGCCTACTTGTGTTAATTAGGGTTTCACAGCTGAGAACAGACACCAAGAGCAAGGTAAGGCTTAGAAAACCCTACATTCAGTGGTGGCTCAAGCTCTTAATGAGAGCACTCTGTAGGCAGAGGCAGTCAGTTTCTGAGTTCGAGGCCACCCTGGTGAAAGACAGGGCTAGGGTGAGGAAAGAAAGAAAGACAGAAAAAGTTTTTATAAAAGTTTTATAAAAAGTGTTAAAGTTTTTAAAAATTAAAAAAAAAAATACCAGATCACCATCACACAGCATTGGCTGTCTTCAGGTGTATCCTTTCAGCCTCCAAAACAAAAAACAATGGCTGGCTGTCTTCAGGTGTATCCTATTCTCGAGTCTTATTTCCAACCTTAGAGCTGGGCTGAGCTGCCTCATTATGTAATTGCAAACCTTCCTTGGTTTGTCTTTTCCATTTCTAAGACTAACAGGCCTTTTTCTATTTATTGAATATGCTCATGACTGTCCTTTAGATATAGTAAATATAACTGTTGCTTATAAAACTTGTTTTCTAGGAATTTTTAAAGGTCAATGGCAGAGTTTATTTATAAAAAAATATTTTGCATTTATTTATTTGTGTGAGTGATGAAGCTCAGGTCTTCAAACTCGTCAGGAGGTATGATTTCCTCCCCTCTCTCTCAACCCCTCTCTCTCCTCTCTCAATGATTGTGTAAGAATGTTTTGCATGTGTATGCTGTGCCCACAGACTCCAGAACAGAGTATTAGATCCCCTGGAACTGGAGATGGGCCACCATATATAATACTGGTAATTGAGCCCAGGTTCTCTGGAAGAGGAGACAATGCCCTTAATTGTTGAGCCCTCTCTGTAGCCACATCTTTTTTCTTTCTTTTTTTTTTTTGAGTATATGTGAGGCTGTGTTTATATACATCATATGCAGACAATAAGAATGATTTAGATTCTTCAGAATCTGACACCCTCTTCTGGACTGTCTGAAGATAGCTACAGCATACTTAAATATAATAAATAAATAAATCTTTAAAAAGAAAAGGAAAAGTAAAAAAGAAAGATCAGGCCTGCCATATGCATGTTCATTGAGGAAAATGGAAGAGACCCCAATCTAACCTCAGCAGGGTGCTTCCTTCTGGATGGTAGCTCACAGTTTCATCCCAGCAAGACAGGCAAATCACTGAGTTCAAGGACAGTAAGGTTCAGGACAGCCAAGGTTAGGAAGGAAAAGGGTCTATGTTGAGAATACAAACCGACAAAACAACAACTAGGAAAAAGAAGTGACAGTTTAACTTGGGGTAGGGTACCAACAAGAGAAAGCTTTCTGTTACCACTTACAAACACCAGTAGGCTTGCACCCTTCTGCCCAGGTCCCTGCCTTCCTTTCTAGGAATTCTAAGGATGCCAGGGGGTGGGGGAATCCAGATTAACTTTTTAAAAACAAAGACTTGGTCTTTGATGTCTATAGGAAGCCCTTCTCAGTGCCTTTAACTACCACTGAACTTTCAGGGCTGTGACTCAACTGTAACAAGGAACAGGGCTAAGAACCTGCAGCCTTTGAAAACAACTATTTTTTTAAAGTGGGGGACACAAATCAGCAGTAGAACCCCTCAGGTTCAGCCATAATACTTGTTAGGGAAAGAGCCTCAATGTCCGGAGCTGAGGTCTCATGGGTGAACTGCTTCAAGCTCTGAGTATCATTGAAAGAAAGAAAAGATATCATGTGGTTGCTTAATTTATTTATTTTATTATTTCTATTTTTTGTTTTCTTTTGTTTTGTTTTAGAAAAGGCCTCAGTCTGTAGCTATGGCTGACCTAGGACAGACTACACGTGTTAATTAGGGTTTCACAGCTGAGAAACAGACCATACCTATGTAAGACTTAGAAAACCCAACAGTCAGTGGTGGCTCGAGGTCTTAATGAGAGCACTCTGGAGGCAGAGGCAGTCAGTTTTTGAGATCGAGGCCAGCCTGGTTAAAGACAGGGATAGGCAGGGCTAGGCAAGGCAGGGCTGGGCTAGGCTAGGCTAGGCAAGGGGCTGGGCTAGTCAAGGCAAGGGACTAGGCTAGGCTACTCAAGGGGCTAGGCAAGACAGACAGACAGAGAGAAAGACAGACAAGGATGGCAGGCCTGCCTGGTTTTTCTTTCTTTCTTATCCCTTTTTAAAAATTTTTATTTATTTATTTATTTATTTATTTATTTATTTATTTATGTATTTATTAGATATAAGTACACTGTAGCTGTCTTCAGACACTCCAGAAGAGGGTGTCAGATTCTGGAGAATCTATATCCCTCTTACGGTCTGCATATGATGTACATAAACACAGCCTCACATTTACTTCTAAAAATTTAAACATGTGTTGAGCCAATGAAAGGGATCAACAATTAACAGCATTGTCTCCTCTTATAGATAACCTGGGATCAACTACCAGCAACTATATGGTGGCCCATCTCCAGTTCCAGGGGATCAGACAGACAGACAGACATACAGACAGATAGAGTTAAGGATGGCAGGCCTACCTGGTCTTTCATTCATTCTTATCCTTTTTAAAAAATGTTTATTAATTTAAGTATGTATTTATTAGATTTAAGTACACTGTAGCTGTCTTCAAACACTCCCGAAGAGGGTGTCAGATTCTGGAGAATCTATATCCCTCTTATGGTCTGCATATGATGTACATGAACACAGCCTCACATATACTTCTAAAAATTTAAAGATGGGTGGGGCCACTGAAAGGGCTCAACAATTAACAGCACTGACTCCTCTTCCAGAGAACCTGGGATCAACTACCAGCAATTATACGGTGGCCCATCTCCAGTTCCAGGGGATCAGACAGACAGACAGACAAGGATGGCAGGCTTGCCTGGTCTCTCTTTCTTTATTATCCTTTTTTAAAAATGTTCATTTGTTTATTTATGAATTTATTAGATATAAGTACACTGTAGCTGTCTTCAGACACTCCAGAAGAGGGTGTCAGATTCTGGAGAATCTAAATCCCTCTTATGGTCTGCATATTCGGTACATAAACACAGCCTCGCATATACTTCTAAAAATTTAAAGATGGGTGGGGCCACTGAAAGGGCTCAACAATTAACAGCATTGTCTCCTCTTCCAGAGAACCTGGGATCAACTACAAGCAACTCTATGGTGGCCCATCTCCAGGTCCAGAGTATCAGACAGACAGACAGACAGACAGACAGACAGAGATAAGGATGGCAGGCCTGCCTGGTCTTTCTTTCTTTCTTATCTTTTTAAAAAAATGTTTATTTCTTTATTTATGTATTTATTAGATAATAGTACACTGTATCCGTCATAGACACTCCAAAAGACGGTGTCAGATTCTGGAGAATATAAATCCCTCTCTAAGGGTCTGAATATGATGTACATAAACACAGCATCACATTTACTTCTAGAAATTTAAAGATGGGTGGGGCCACTGAAAGGGCTCAACAATTAACAGCATTGTCTCCTCTTCCAGAGAACCTGGGATCAACTACAAGCAACTCTATGGTGGCCCATCTCCAGTTCCAGAGGATCAGACAGACAGACAGACAGACAGAGATAAGGATGGCAGGCCTGCCTGGTCTTTCTTTCTTTCTTATCTTTTTAAAAAAATGTTTATTTCTTTATTTATGTTTTTATTAGATATAAGTACACTGTATCCGTCATAGACACTCCAAAAGACGGTGTCAGATTCTGGAGAATATAAATCCCTCTCTAAGGGTCTGAATATGATGTACATAAACACAGCATCACATTTACTTCTAGAAATTTAAAGATGGGTGGGGCCAATGAAAGGGCTGAACAATTAACAGCATTGTCTCCTCTTCAGAAGACCTGGTATCAACTATCAGCAACAAAATGGTGGCCCATCTCCAGTTCCAGGAGATCAGACAGACAGACAAACAGAGAGACAGACAGACAGACAAAGATAAGGATATCAGCCCTGCCTGGTTTTTCTTTCTTTCTTATCCTTTTTAGAAAATGTTTGTTTATTTATTTATTTATTTATTTATTTATTTATTTATTTATTTATTAGATATAAGTACACTGTAGCTATCTTCAGACACTCCAGAAGAGGTTATCAGATTCTGGAGAATCTAAATCCCTCTTATGGTCTGCATATTATGTACATAAACACAGCCTCGCATATACTTCTAAAAATTTAAAGATGGGTGGGGCCACTGAAAGGGCTCAACAATTAACAGCATTGTCTCCTCTTCCAGAGAACCTGGGATCAACTACAAGCAACTCTATGGTGGCCCATCTCCAGGTCCAGAGGATCAGAGAGACAGACAGACAGACAGAGATAAGGATGGCAGGCCTGCCTGGTCTTTCTTTCTTTCTTATCGTTTTAAAAAATGTTTATTTCTTTATTTATGTATTTATTAGTTATAAGTACACTGTATCCGTCATAGACACTCCAAAAGACGGTGTCAGATTCTGGAGAATATAAATCCCTCTTTAATGGTGTGAATATGATGTACATAAACACAGCATCACATTTACTTCTAGAAATTATAAAGTTGGGTGGGGCCACTGAAAGGGCTGAACAATTAACAGCATTGTCTCCTCTTCAGAAGACCTGGGATCAACTACCAGCAACAAAATGGTGGCCCATCTCCAGTTCCAGGAGATCAGACAGACAGACAAACAGAGAGACAGACAGACAGACAAAGATAAGGATGGCAGCCCTGCCTGGTCTTTCTTTCTTTCTTATCCTTTTTAGAAAATGTTTGTTTATTTATTTATTTATTTATTTATTTATTTATGTATTTATTAGATATAAGTACACTGTAGCTATCTTCAGACACTCCAGAAGAGGGTGTCAGATTCTGGAGAATCTAAATCCCCCTTATGGTCTGCATATGATGTACATAAGCACAGCCTCACATATACTTCTATAAATTTAAAGATGGGTGGGGCCACAGAAAGGGCTCAACAATTAACAGCATTGTCTCCTCTACCAGAGAACTTGGGATCAACTACCAACAATTATATGGTGGCCCATCTCCAGTTCCAGGGGATCAGGCAGACAAAGAGACAGACAGACAAGGGTGGCAGGCCTCCCTGGTTTTTCTTTCTTTCTTATCCTTTTTAAAAAATGTTTATTTATTTATTTATGGATTTATTAGATATAAGTACACTGTAGCTGTCTTCAGACACTCCAGAAGAGGGTGTCAGATTCTGGAGAATATAAATCCCTCTTATGGTCTAGATATGATGGACATAAACACAGATTCACATACACTTCTAAAAATTTAAGATGGGTGGGGCCACTGAAAGGGCTCAAGAATTAACAGCATTGTCTCTTCTTCCAGAGAACCTGGGATCAACTACCAGCAACTATATGGTGGCCCATCTCCAGTTCCAGGGGATCAGACAGAGAAACAGACAGACAGACAGACAGAGATAAGGACGGCAGGCCTGCCTGGTCTTTCTTTCTTTCTTATCCTTTTAAAATAATGTTTGTTTATTTATTTATTTATTTATTTATTTATTTATTTATTTATTTATTTATTAGATATAAGTACACTGTAGTTGTCTTCAGACACTCCAGAAGAGGGTGTCAAATTCTGGAGAATCTAAATCCCTCTTATGGTCTGCATATGATGTACATAAACAGAGCCTAACATATACTTCTAAAAATTTAAGATAGGTGGAGCCACGGAAAGGGCTCAACAATTAACAGCATTGTCTCCTCTTCCTGAGAACCTGGGATCAACTAACAGCAACTATATGGTGGCCCATCTCCAGTTCCAAGGGATCAGACAGACAGACAGACAGACTGACAGAGATAAGGATGGAGGCCTGCCTGGTCTTTCTTTCTTTCTTATACTTTTTAAAAAATATTTATTTATTTATTTATTTATTTATTTATTTATTTATTTATGTATTTATTAGATATAAGTACACTGTAGCTGTCTTCAGACACTCTAGAAGAGGGTGTCATCTTCTGGAGAATCTAAATCCCTCTTATGGTCTGCATATGATGTACATAAACACAGCCTCACATATACTTCTAAAAATTAAAAGATGGGTGGGCCCACTGAAAGGGCTCAACAATTAACACCATTGTCTCTTCTTCCAGAGAACGTGGGATCAACTACCAGCAACTATATGGTGGCCCATCTCAAGTTCCAGGGGATAAGACAGACAGACAGACAGACAGACAGACAGACAGACAAGGTGGCAGGGCTGCCTGGTGTTTCTTTCTTTCTTATACTTTTTAAAAATGTTTATTTATTTATTTATTCATTTATTTATTTATTTATTTATTTATTTATTTATTTATTTATGTATTTATTAGATATAAGTACACTGTAGCTATCTTCAGACTCTCCAGAAGAGGGTGTCAGATTCTGGAGAATCTATATCCCTCTTATGGTCTGCATATGATGTACATAAACACAGCCTCACATATACTTCTAAAAATTTAAAGATGTGTGGGGCCATTGAAAGGGCTCAACAATTAACAGCATTGTCTCCTCTTCCAGAGGACCTGGGATCAACTACCAGCAACTATATTTTGGCCAAATTCCAGTTCCAGGGATCAGACAGACATACATACAGACAGACAGACAAGGATTGCAGGCCTGCCTGGTTTTTCTTTTTTTCTTATACATTTTAAAAATGTTTATTTATTTATATATGTATTTATTAGATATAAGTACACTGTAGCTGTCTTCAGGCACTTCAGAAGAGGGTGTCATATTCTGGAGAATCTAAATCCGTCTTATGGTCTGCATATGATGTACATAAACACAGCCTCACATATACTTCTAAAAATTTAAAGATGTGTGGGGCCACTGAAATGGCTCAACAATTAACAGCATTGTCTCCTCTACCATAGAACCTGGGATCAACTAGCAGCAACTATATGGTGGCCCATCTCAAGTTCCAGGGGATCAGACAGACAGACAGACAGACAGACAAGGATTGCAGGCCTGCCTGGTTTTACTTTCTTTCTTATCCTTTTTAAAAATGTTTATTTATTTATTTATTTATTTATTTATTTATTTATTATATATAAGTACACTCTAGCTGTCTTCAGACACTCCAGAAGAGGGTGTCAGATTCTGGAGAATCTAAATCCCTCTTATGGTCTGCATATGATGTACATAAACACAGCCTCACATATACTTCTAAAAATTTAAAGATGTGTGGGGTCACTGAAGGGGCTCAAAAATTAACAGCATTGTCTCCTCTACCAGAGAACCTGGGATCAACTACCAGCAACTATATGGTGGCCCATCTCCAGTTCCAGGGGATCAGGCAGACAAAGAGACAGACAGACAAGGGTGGCAGGCCTCCTTGGTTTTTCTTTCTTTCTTATCCTTTTTTAAAAATGTTTATTTATTTATTTATGTATTTATTAGATATAAATACACTGTAGCTGTCTTCAGACACTCTAGAAGAGGGTGTCAGATTCTGGAGAATATAAATCCCTCTTATGGTCTGCATATGATGGACATAAACACAGATTCACATACACTTCTAAAAATTTAAGATGGGTGGGGCCACTGAAAGGGCTCACAATTAACAGCATTGTCTCTTCTTCCAGAGAACCTGGGATCAACTACCAGCAACTATATGGTGGCCCATCTCCAGTTCCAGGGGATCAGACAGACAGACAGACAGACAGATATTAGGATGGCAGGCCTGCCTGGTCTTTCTTTCTTTCTTATCCTTTTAAAATAATTTTTGTTTATTTATTTATTTATTTATTTATTTATTTATGTATTAGATATAAGTACACTGTAGTTGTCTTCAGACACTCCAGAAGAGGGTGTCAATTTCTGGAGAATCTAAATCCCTCTTATGGTCTGCATATGATGTACATAAACACAGCCTAAAATATACTTCTAAAAATTTAAAGATAGGTGGAGCCACTGAAAGGGCTCACCAATTAACAGCAATGACTCCTCTTCCAGAGAACCTGGGATCAACTAACAGAAACTATATGGTGGCCCATCTCCAGTTCCAAGGGTTCAGAGAGACAGACAGACAGACTGACAGAGATAAGGATGGAGGCCTGCCTGGTCATTCTTTCTTTCTTATACTTTAAAAAAAAATTTATTTATTCATTTATTTATTTATTTATTTATTTATGTATTTATTAGATATAAGTACACTGTAGCTGTGTTCAGACACTCTAGAAGAGGGTGTCATCTTCTGGAGAATCTAAATCCCTCTTATGGTCTGCATATGATGTACATAAACAGAGCCTCACATATACTTCTAAAAATGTAAAGATGGGTGGGGCCACTGAAAGGGCTCAACAATTAACAGCATTGTCTCTTCTTCCAGAGAACATGGGATCAACTACCATCAACTATATGGTGGCCCATCTCCAGTTCCAGGGGATCAGACAGACAGACAGACAGAGATAAGGAGGGCAGGCCTGCCTGGTCTTTCGTTCTTTCTTATCCTTGTAAAATAATGTTTATTTATTTATTTATTTATTTATTTATTTATTTATTTATTAGATATAAGTACACTGTAGTTGTCTTCAGACACTCCAGAAGAGGGTGTCAGATCCTGGAGAATCTAAATCCCTCCTATGGTCTGCATATGATGTACATAAACACAGCCTAACATATACTTCTAAAAATTTAAAGATAGGTGGAGCCACTGAAAAGGCTCAACAATTAACAGCATTTTCTCCTCTTCCAGAGAACCTGGGATCAACTACCAGCAACTATATGGTGGCCCATCTACAGTTCCAGGGGATCAGACACACAGAGAGACAGACAGACACTGTAGGACCCAGAATATGGCAAGAAACCCTGAGAAAGGTGGAAAATTAATAATACACTCTGTAGTACCCAGAATATGGCAAGAAACCCTCATAAAAGTAGAAAATTAAAAACTCACACTTAAGGACCTCAAATATGGCAAGAAAACCTGAAAAATGTGGAAAATGAGAATAATCACAGTGTAGGAACCAGAATTCCGAAAATACTTGAAAAATGTCGTAAATGAGAAAATCACATTTTAGGACCCAGAATATGGGGAGAGACCCTGAGAAACGTGGAAAATTAAAAATACACTCTGTAGCACTGAGAATATGGCAAGAAACCCTCAACAAAGTAGAAAATTAAAAACTCACACTGAAGGATCCCGAATATGGCGCGAAAACATGAAAAAGGTAGAAAATGAGAATAATCACACTGTATTACCCAGAATTACAAAAACATGAAAAACATCGAAAATGAGAAAATCACACTTGTAGGACCCAAAATACGGAAAAACTTGAAAAACGTGGAAAATGAGAAAATCACACTGGAGAAACCAGAATATGCCGAACAACCATGAAAAACCTGAAAATTAAAAATTCACACTATTGGACACAGAATATGGTGAGAAACCATGAAAAGACTGGACAATTAAAAATTCACACTTCATTACCCAGATATGGAGAGAAATACTGAAAACCGTGGGAAAAAATTCACACTGAAGGACCTGGAATATGGCAAGAGACCCTGAAAAAACATGGAAATGAGAAAATCACACAGTACGACCCAGAATATGACGAAAAAACCTGAAAAAGATAAAATATTAAAATATCACACGGAAGGACCCAGAATATGGCGAAAAACCTGAAAAACGAGGAAGATAAAAAACTCACACTGAAGGACACAGAATATGGCGAGAAAACCTGAAAAAAGTAGAAAATTAAAAATTCACACTGAAAGACCCCGAATATGGTTTGAAAACCTGAAAAAGGTGGAAAATGAGAATAATCACACTGTAGGACCCAGATTATGCCCAGAAACCCTGAAAACGTGTAAAATTAAAAAAACATGCTGTAGGACCCAGAATATGGCGAGAAAACCTGAAAAAAGTAGAAAATTAAAAATTCACACTGAAGGACCCCGAATATGGTGAGAAAACCTGAAAAAAGGTGGAAAATGAGAATAATCACACTGTAGGACCCAGATTTTGCCCAGAAACCCTGAAAACGTGGAAAATTAAAAATACATGCTGTAGGACGCAGAATATGGCGAGAAACCCTGAAAAAAGTTCAAAATTACAAACTCACACTGTAGGACCCCAAATATGGCGAGAAACCCTGAAAAAGGTGCAAAATGAGAAAATCACATTTCAGGACCCAGAATATGCCGAGAAAATGTGAAAAACGTGAAAATTAAAAATTCACACTAACGGACCCAGAATATGGCGAGAAAAAGTTAATAAAAAAGTAGAAAATTAAAATCTCACAGTGAAGGAGCCCAAACATGGCGAGAAAACCTGAAAAAGGTGGAAAATGAGAAAATCACACTGTAGGATCCAGAATATGGTGAGAAACCCTGAAGAAAGTAGAAAAATACAAACTGACACTGAAGGACCCCAAATATGGGGAGAAAACCTGAAAAAGGTGGAAAATAAGAAAATCACACTGCAGGACCCAGAATATTTCAAGAAACACTGAAAAACGTGAAAATTAAAAACTCACACTGTTGGACACAGAATATGGCGAGAAACCATGAAAAAAAGTGGATAATTAAAATTCACACTGTATTACCCATAATATGGGGAGAAATACTGAAAAACGTGGAAAATTAAAAATCCACACTGAAGGACCTGGAATATGGCAAGAAAACCTGAAAACGTGGAAATGAGAAAATCACAGTGTAGGACCCAGAATATGAAGAAAAAACCTGAAAAACGTGGAAAATGAAAAATACATACTATAGGACACAGTTTATGGCGAGAAACCCTGAAAGAGTAGAAAATTAAAAACTCACACTGAAGGACCCCAAATATGGCAAGAAACCCTGAAAAAAGTAGAAAATTACAAACTGACACTGAAGAACCCCAATTATGGCCAGAAAACCTGAAAAAGTTGGAAAATGAGAAAATCACACTGTAGGACCCAGAATTACGAAAAAACTTGAAAAACGTCCAAAATAATAAAATCACACTGCAGGACCCAGAATATGCCGAGAAACATTGAAAAACATGAAAATTAAAAATTGACACTGTCAGACACAGAATAAGGGAGAAACCATGAAAAAAGTGGAAAATTAAATATTCACACTGCATTACCCAGAATATGGCGAGAAATACTAAAAAACGTGGAAAATTAAAAATTCACACTGAAGGACATGGAATATGGCAAGAAAACCTGAAAAAGTGGAAATGAGAAAATCACACTGTAGGACCCAGAATATGAGAAAAAATCTGAAAAAGGTGGAAAATTAAAAATTCACACTGAAGGATCCGGAATATGGTGAAAAAACCTGAAAAACGAGGAAAATTAAAAACTCACACTGAAGGACCCAGAATATGGCGAGAAACCCTGAAAGAGTAGAAATTTAAAAACTCACACTGAAGGACCCCAAATATGGCAAGAAAACCTGAAAAATGGGGAAAATGAGAATAATCACATTGAGGGACCCAGAATTGGGAAAAAACTTGAAAAACCTCAAAAATGAGAAAATCACACTGCAGGACCCAGAATATGCCTAGATTCCCTGAAAACCTGGAAAATTAAAAATACAAGCTGTAGGACCAAGAATATGGAGAGAAGCCCTGAAAAAGTAGAAAATTAAAAACTCACACTGAAGGACCCCAAATATGTCGAGAAAAACTGAAAAATTTGGAAAATGAGAAAGTCACACTGTAAGACCCAGAATATGACGAAAAAACCTGAAAAATGTGGGAAATTAAAAATTCACACAGAAGGACCTGGAATATGTCAAGAAAACCTGAAAAATTGGAAATGAGAAAATCACACTGTAGGACCCAGAATATGACGAAAAAACCTGAAAAACGTGGAAAAATAAAAATTCACACTGAAGGACCCAGAATATGGTGAGAATACCTGAAAAACGAGGAAAATTAAAAACTCACACTGAATGACCCAGAATACGGCGAGAAACCATGAAAGAGTAGAAAATTAAAAATTCACACTGACGAACCCCAAATATGGCGAAAAAACCTGAAAAATGAGGAAAATGAGAAAATCACATTGTAAGACCCAGAATATGACGAAAAAACCTGAATAATGTGGAAAATAAAAAATTCACAGTGAAGGACACGGAATATGGCGAGAATACCTGAAAAACGAGGAAAATTAAAAACTCATACTGAAGGACACAGAATATGGCGAGAAACCTTGAAAAAAGTAGAAAATTAAAAATTCACACTGAAAGACCCCAAATATGTCGAGAAAACCTGATAAAGGTGGAAAATGAGAATAATCACACTGTAGGACCCAGAATTGCCAAAAAACTTGAAAAACCATAAAAATGAGAAAATCACACTGCAGGACACAGAATATGCCGAGAAACCCTGAAAACGTGGAAAATTAAAAATTAACACTGAAGGACCTGGAATATGGCAAGAAAACCTGAAAAACGTGGAAATGAGAAAAATCACAGTGTAGGACCCAGAATATGAAGAAAAAACCTGTAAAACTTGAAAAAATTAATAATTCACACTGAAGAACCCAGAATATTGTGAGAAAATCTGAAAAACGTCGAAAATGAAAAATACACACTGTAGGACCCAGAACATGGCAAGAAACCCTGAAAGAGTAGAAAATTAAAAACTCACACTGAAGGACCCCAAATATGGCAAGAAACCCTGAAAAAAGTAGAAAATTACAAACTGACACTGAAGAACCCCAATTATGGCGAGAAAACATGAAAAAGGTGGAAAATGAGAAAATCACACTGTAGGACCCAGAATTACGAAAAAACTTGAAAATATCGAAAATGAGAAAATCACACTGTAGGACCCAGAATATGCCAAGAAACCCTGAAAACGTGAAAAATTAAAAATACAACGTTTAGGACCCAGAATACGGCGAGAAACCCTGAAAAACTTAGAAAATTACAAACTCACACTGAAGGACCCGAAAAATGGCTAGAAAGGCTGAAAAAGGTGGAAAATGAGAAAATCACACTGTAGGACCCAGAATTACGAAAAAACTTGAAAAATGTGGAAAATGAGAAAATCACACTGTAGGACCCAGAATATGCCGAGAAACGCTGAAAAAATGAAACATTAAATATTCACACTGTCGGACCCAAGAATATTACCAAAAAAAAACCTTAAAAACGTGGAAAATTAAAAATTTACACTGTGGGACCCAGAATATGGCGAGAAACACTGAAAAATGTGGAAAATTAAATTCACACTGTAGGAACCAGAATATGCCGAGAAAACCTGAAAAAGTTTGAAAATGAAAAAATCACACTGTGGGACTGAGAATATGATGAAAAAAAAAACTTAAAAACATGGAAAATTAAAAACTCCCACTGAAAAACCTAGAATATGGCAAGAAACCCTGAAAAAGGTGGAAAATGAGAAATTCACACTGTAGGACCCAGAATATGATGATAAACACTGAAAAATATTGAAAAATAAAAATTCACACTATAGGACCAGAATATGGAAAAAAACCTTGAAAAACGTGGAAAATTAAAATTCACACTGCAGGACCCAGAATATGCTGAGAAAACCTGAAAAAGGTGGAAAATGAGAAATTCACACTGTAGGACGGAGAATTGGGGAAAAAAACTTGAAAAAAGTCAAAAATTGGAAAATCGCACAGTAGGAACCAGAATATGCCAGAAACCCTGAAAACGTGGAAAATTAAAAATACACGCTGTAGGATTCAAAATATGGCAATAAACCCTGAAAGAAGTAGAAAATTAAAAACTCACACTGAAGGACCCGGAATATGGCGAGAAAACCTGAAAAATGTGGAAAATGAGAAAATCAACCTGTAGGACATAGAAATGCGAAAAAACTTAAAAAAAGTGGAAAATGAGAAAATCACATTGTAGGACCCAGAATATGCCAAGAAACCCTGAAAAACGAGAAAAAATAAAAATATGCTTTTTGGAGCCAGAATATTGCAAGAAACACAGTAAAAAGTAGAAAATTAAAAACTCACACTGAAGGACCCGGAATATGGCAAAAAACCTGAAAAAGGTGGAAAATGAGTATAATCACACTGTAGGACACAGAATAGCGATAAAACTTGAAAAACGTGCCCAGAATATGGCGAGAAATACTGAAAAACGTGGAAAATTAAAAATTCAGACTGAAGGACCTGGAATATGGCAAGAAAACCTGAAAAACGAGGAAATGGGAAAATCACACTGTAGGAGCCAGAATATGCCGAGAAACCTTGAAAAACGTGGAAAATTAAAAATACACTCTGTAGGACCCAGAATATGGCGAGAAACCCTGAAAAAAGTAGAAAATTAAAAACTCACATTGAAGGACCCCGAATATGGCGAGAAAACCTGAAAAAGGTGGAAAATGAGAAAATCACACTGTAGGACCCATAATATTACAGAAAACTTGAAAGAAGTGGAAAATTAAAAATTCACAGTGAAGGACCCAGAATATGGCGAGAAAACCTGAAAAACGAGGAAAATTCAAAATTCACACTGTAGGACCCAGAATATGGCTAGAAAACCTGAAAAAGTTGGAAAATGAGAATAATCACACTGTAGGACCAAGATATGTGAAAAAACTTGAAAAATTTCAAAATTGAGAAAATCACACTGTAGGACCCAGAATATGCTGAGAAACACTGAAAAACGTGGAAAATTAAAAATACACGCTGTAGGACCCATAATATGTCGAGAAACCCTGAAAAATTAGAAATGTAAAAACTCACACTGAAGGACCCCAAATATGGCAAGAAAACATGAAAAAGGTGAAAAAAGAGAAAATCACACTGTAGGACCCAGAAATATGAAAAAACTTGAAAAATGTGGAAAATGAGAAAATCACACTGCAGAAACCAGAATATGCCGAACAACCATGAAAAACCTGAAAATTAAAAATTCACACAGTCGGACACAGAATATGGTGAGAAACCATGAAAAAAGTGGACAATTAAAAATTCACAATTTATTACCCAGATATGGCGAGAAATACTGAAAACCGTGGAAAAAAATTCACACTGAAGGACCTGGAATACGGCAAGTGACCCTGAAAAACATGGAAATGAGAAAAATCACACAGTAGGACCCAGCATATGGCGAGAAAACCTGAAAAAAGTAGAAAATTAAAAATTCACACTGAAGGACCCCGAATATTGCAAGAAAACCTGAAAAGGGTGGAAAATGAGAATAATCAATCTGTAGGACCCAGCTTATGCCTAGAAACCCTGAAAACGTGGAAAATTAAAAATACATGCTGTAGGACCCAGAATATGGCGTGTAACCCTGAAAAAAGTTGAAAATAACAAACTCACACTGTAGGAACCCAAATATGGCGAGAAACCCTGCAAAAGGTGGAAAATGAGAAAATCACACTGCAGGATCCAGAATATGCCGAGAAAATGTGAAAAACGTGAAAATTAATAATTCACACTAACGGACCCAGAATATGGCGAGAAACACTTAATAAAAAAGTAGGAAATTAAAAACTCACAGTGAAGGAGCCCAAACATGACCAGAAAAACCTGAAAAAGGTGGAAAATGAGAAAATCACACTGTAGGATCCAGAATATGGCAAGAAATCCTGAAAAAAGTAGAAAAATAAAAACTCACACTGAATGACCCCAAATATGGCAAGAAAACCCGAAAAAGGTGGAAAATGAGAAAATCACACAGTAGGACCCAGAATTACAAAAAAACTTGAAAAAAGTGGAAAATGAGAAAATCACACTGCAGGACCAAGAATATTTAGAGAAATCCTGAAAAACGTGAAAATTAAAAATTCACACTCCAGGACCTAGAATATGCCCAGAAACCCTGAAAAACGTGAAAATTAAAAATTCACATTATCGGACCCAGAATATCGTTAGAAACCCTGAAAAACGTGAAAATTAAAAATTCAACTGAAGGACCCGGAATATGGCGAGA